>NC_142875.1:84668421-84826052 GCF_051225735.1 Oryctolagus cuniculus
ACTAGGTACCAGAAATTTTAGTACTTCCTTTTGGTCTTCATTCTAAAATCTCAAAATTTCTAATTGTTAATGGTGAACAAAGAATACAACATCCACATAATTGCCATCTTTTAAATAGTAGTTTTGTATTGTGTCCCTCTGTGTCTTGTATGCTGCTAGTATTTCCTAAGCAGACTTCTGGCTCCCAATCATATTTGTATCTTAGTCTGTTTTCTGTTGCTCTAATAGAATACCTGAGATTGGGTGATTTGGATAAGAAAGATGTTTATTTCTAGAAGTCCAAGAGTAAAGCACCAGCATGTGTTTTGCATCTGGTGGGGGTCTCCTTTGGCAGAAAGCTGAAAGGCAAGTGGTTTGTGTGGAACAGAGAGTGCATTCATAACCCGGCTTGTAGTAACAAATGTAGTTCTGCGAGAACTCTGAACTCACTCCTGGAAGATGCCGTCAATCTACTCGTGGTCCAGACACACCCTCTGAGCCCCACCTCTGCACTGAAGCATTAAGCCATAACATGCATTTTGGTGGGGACCAACCATATTTCAGCCATAGCAGAATGTGTTGTGAGCAGTACCAGCTCGAAAATGGCAAATCATCTTCCTTAATTGAGTTTAAAATACCTCATTCATGTGTAAAAAACCTACCATTATATAAATGATACCTATATATTCCACTCAATAGAATATTAAGTAGTCAGTAAATATTTGCAAAAAAAAAAAAAGTGTATAAAATATACTGCATATCTGTGGACCTAGTCTAGGTCACTGGTGTTCAGATTGTAAATCCAGAAGATGCTTCACCAACTTCATCTGGCCTATTTTCACGCTTTCTTCTCTTGGCTCCCATGCATGCACATTAAGGTTTTCTTGCTATCTCATTTGCTACTCTCTCTCAGTTTCCTTTGCCAGCTCTTTCTTTGCTTTTTAAATGTTAGTCGTCTTCTGGGCTCAGTCTGAGCTCTCATCTCTAATTTTATTCTCTGTGACAGAATCAGTCACCAGGCTTCAAATGCACCTTAAATGCTGATGACCTCCAAATTTGTATTTCTGGCCCAGACAGACTCTCGCCTCTGAATTCCTAAGTCATTTAGCCAGTTGTGTACATCTGCAGTTATTTTCTTTATATTTTACAGATATTTCAAACTTAGCATTGATCCAAGAGATGGACCACCATCATTGACTCCAGTTGCTCAAATGCATGTGTGCAGTAACCTTCATTCCTCAGTTTCTCCATTACTGACACCTGGTACTGCAGCAAACTGTGTTGTTTACCCCTAAAATATATCCTTAACCTAAGCATGTCCTCACTGCCCCCACACCTGTCCAGGCTGTTGCTGTTTGAACAGAACTATTCTAACAGCCCCTAACTGGTCTCCTACCTCTGTTTTTTTCTAAAGAAAGAATTATTTATCCATTTAGCAGGTGATCTTAAATGTAAATGATGGAGTATGTGCTGTTCCCTGATGAAAACGTTTTAACTCGTTCTCAGTGTGGGTTCCTTCCCAGCCCGTGCCTGCTCTTAAGCCTTCTTTGTACCATTCACTGTTCCTCAGTTCCTGTTCTGACATTTGTACTTCTCTTTCCTCAGATGTACCAAGTTGTTGTTGTTGTTGTTGTTGTTGTTGTTGTTTTTCATTTCTGCTTGAAGTCTTCCTACATTCTAGTCCCAATGCTTTGAATACTCTGCCATCTCTTCCTCGCATTTCTGGTACCTACTTCAGGTCTCAGTTAGCTCCTCAATGAGGTCTTCAGCAAAGGCCGTCCTCAGGTTCTCTCTCCCTGGATTCCTATTCTAGAGCCCTGTTGTTTCCTTGGGTTTTCTCTCCAGTTGCCTTTTGTGTGTTTGTCACCATACTGTAAGCTCTATGTTGTCAGAGACGTATGTGCTGTTCAGCCTGTGTGCTTTGTGTGTCTGTTGTAGGTGCTCAGAAAAATTCTTTTCTGAACACATGATTCGTATCATGGAGAGGTACTTAAATTATTCTGAAGAAAAGAAAATTTTGTGTTCTGTTGAGCATGATCATACAATATTACCAATGCTCATAGTCTTTAGGTAGTTGGAATCCAGTTTTTTAAAAGATTTATTTATTTGTGAGACAGAGAAATTGTCTATCCACTGGTTCACTTGCCAGTTGTCTGCAACAGACAGGCGTGGAAATCCAGATGGGTTTCTCAAATTGGTGGCAGGGTCCCAAGTACTTGAGCCATCACCTGCTTCCCATACATGGTAGCAGGAAGCTGGTTTGGAAGCAGAGTAGCTGGAACTTGAGCTTGCACTCTTATATGGGGTACGGGCCTAACCCACTGCACCACAATGCCTGCCCTCGGAATGCAATTCCTTATGGTTAACTTTTCTAACAAGAAAAGAAAGCTCCTTTTCAGTATTATATTGAGACATAACTTTGGAGCTCATTGAATTCAACCTCTATAATCTCCCTAATAAGAGAACATGGACAACATGCTACTTCACATTTTTGCAAAAAGTTTGAGTTTACAAAATACTTTCACATACCTATTATCTCACTTGAGCTTCAAAGTAGTCTTCTGAACGGAGTATTAATTATATGTAAGCCCTGTCTTGCATGTCACCTTGGATGAGTCACTACAAAATGAGAAAATGAGGGTGGTATGAATATTCAGTGAATTCATATATGTGAATATTTTTTAAAACCCTATAGCACTGATGTTGGTGGTACAGGTAAATTGTCTCATCATAAAAATACCTGGAAGCAGAAGTGTTTCAGATTTCAGATTTTTTTTTATTTCAGATATCTGCATATATATAATGAGATATCTTGGGGATGGATACAACTCTAAACATGAAATTCATTTGTATTTCATATACTATACAACATTTATATACATTTATATTTCATATACTGCACAGACTATATGCATAGCCTGAAGATCATGTTAAACAGAACTCATTAATTCATCCAGTTCAAGTTAGAAGGAGAAATGAGAGGCTGAAGTTTAACCCATCAGTCATTACTTGTTAGTATCTCTTCATATTCAAGGAAGATGTCAAAACTAGAATTTCAAAAAAATATTTTAAATTTACATGTGAAATTCAGTGATTTATTTACTAACATACCCCTCCATCATCTTAGGAAATTTTATTCTCTATCTGTTGATTCTGCTATTAGGTCAAGTCTTTCCCAATTTGGAGTTTGTTTTTTTTTTTTTTTTTTTTTTTTGGCCTCCCCCAATATCCACAATTGTGGCAAATTTGTCTTTTGAGATCTGGATTTAAGAATAAGAAAAAACTTTCAAAACATGATCTGAAATAAAATGGTGATAAACTGCATAATACTGTTCTAGGCTCAGAAAAAGGCAAATGTGATTTGTAAAATAATGAGGCAAAGTTTATATATGAATGTGATGTAGAAAGGAGGTAATCGAGAACAGAAAACGAAAGTGGTCCTAAACTGGGTTTGCAATTACTTTCAAAATGTAAGATTTGACACTGGGACAGTGGTGGTGGTAGTGGGGCTATTCCCACTCTCACCGCCAGCCTCACAATGGCAACAGTTGTATGCAGCTGGTCCAGGGAGACTACTTTGAAAAATCACCCTCAAAAAGGCTTGCTTTTGCCAGACTTATAATCTTACAGTCTTTGTATTTAAAAGCAAAGACAATAATGTGTGATAATGTAATTTATTGAGTTTAGATACCATTAAGATCTTTTTATATGACTATATATATTCAGTTAGTCTTATTTTTGAATGATTTGGAGTAATCCTTTTTTACTGAATAATTTACAATATAAAGTTAATGTGTTGCCCTAGATTTTTCTAAGAATGTGGTCTTGATGATTCAACAACTTAAAGGCTTAGCCCAGTGATTCTCATCCAAGGTGATGTTGCCACTTAGAAGATATATGGCAAAGTATATATCCAGATAGATAGATAGACAGACAGACACAAGAAACGGTAGTATACTTTCCACAGTGCACAAAACAGCCTCCCACAACAAGGAATTACCCAGTCTAAAATATCGTGTAGAGGTTGGAAAAGCCTGTTTTCAGATCTTGTGTTCAGAACTAAAGTTGTATCCAGTCTTCTGCTTAACCTTTGGCAAGTTGTCTAACCTGTTAAGCCTCAGTTTTCTCATCTGGAAAGTAAAGATGATATCTACCAGAGTAATTGTACTTAGCACCATTTCTGATACATAGTAAGCAGTCAGTAAGTATTTCTCTTCTTACTTATCACTTCAAATAATCACAAATTTCACACATGTCAGTAATTACTAGAATGATGAAGTTTGTTAAGTATTTAAAAGCTTGGGGTTTCTTTGCTAATTTCCCTCATTTGACAAATAATTCAGGTATCTTGTGTAATAGTTGTATATAGAAATAAATAAAGTTGTAATCGTTGTAAATAGAAAGTAAGATCACTTAGAAGTTTTTGTTTTCCACATACTTTCTAATGAGTCATGTGCCTTGGAAGACCTTGTTCAAACTTAAGCGATCAAAATAATAATGGTATAAATACTGCAAAAATTGATAGAATGACTGCAGATGTTTAAAGAATCTTGAGTCTTCAGAATGGGTACAATAGCAAGCATTTGCCTGTAGTCTCTTCTTTTTAGGGTACCTCTGCAGTAGTTGTTAGAGATTATTGAAGGCCTCTTCTGTAGTAGGCTTTTTTCTCTTCCTCTCTAATGACCCCCTGATGATTTTATTGACGCACTTTAGGGAGGATGATCTGCTGGTTCAGTACTTTTCCCATGCCTTCATTAAGGATGTTTAATATGTTACTACCACAAATACCCACTGGAACACTGTCTAACATAACAATGGAGAAGAAAAGTAGGAACAGACAGACACAGAAGGAATAGAAAGTGTCCTGATCCTGCTGTTACGGAGTTTATGCTGTAGTTGAGGATATGTGACTTGAATAGGTGTTTTATTTATTCTCAAAGGATTTACAGGTTTAAATGTATGACAGACTTCATAAATAAGACAGGAAGTTGAGTTGAGTAAGGTTAGGATAAAGACAGTTCAAGGACAGCTATTTTCTTTGATGAAAGATTAATTACTCCTTACTATATAAATACAAAATGAACAACAGTTTAAGGACTTAGAATACACATTAAATGTTGTATTTTTTTTATTTTATCTTTGTAATTATTTGTAATTACAAGAGGTAAATTAGCAGCTACAAAGAATGTCTTTCAAATGCCTATAGGTAATGTATGTAAGGCCAATTAAGTGATAGGTTTGAAAATGTTGAGGTTGTGAAAATACATAGGGAAATATTCGTGTGGCATTAGAAGTGTGTCCTGGCCAGTGGAAGATAATGCATTAGGAGACTTCAAAGAGGATTAGAGGGATTCACCAGGTAACCACATCTTGATGAAAGTATCTTACAGAGACCTTCAGTTGTAAGATTCTGTCTGTACTCTTCAAACCACATTTTACTCACCAGCTAAGCCTGTTTCCTTGGCTGTGAGACTTACATAATTTCCTCTGCTTTCCCCTTTGTGCCTGAAGAGATACACAGCTTTGATGGGGAGACAAAAATAAAGAAAAACCAACAGAAAATAGGTACTAAAATGTGGAGAACAAGAATATATTAGCAATTGCTTTTCTTAAGAACCTGTTTGATAAGTTGTGCATTCATAAAGCATTTCTACTAATTAATTTATCAATAATTTATAAATATATTAACTGCTTATTCCATGGCACTGTAATTGAAATGTCAGTAGTTAAAGAGAAAAGGAACTTAAACTATATTCACTTTCTTTGACAGGTACTTCCTGCCCTTAGGTTTTTCTCTAAATCTTACTGTAATTTCTCTAAGTCTGGGATGTGAAACCCTGAGGTATTGTGGCTGTAGTAGAATAGTACTTTTAGGAAGGTTAAAAGAATATTCAAATGATATCTTTTAGTAGAATGGCCTTATCTGTTGTCATCATAATTTAGAACAAGTGATGATAGAAATCCAAGATTAAATCATTCTATCCCCTAAAAGAATTGAAGTTCTAAAAGATAGGAAATACATGGAAATATGCATATTTTAGCAAGTTTAAAGTTCTGTAGTTTTATAAGAAGACAGTTACACATCATGATTTAAATAAATACCAAATCTAATCAGTGAGGCAGCCACCTTAGTAAGATTTAAAGATTTTCATTTGGCAGAAAAGTTAGGTATTATATATATTGACTAAATAACTTGAATCTGAGCATCAGAGTTTCTATACACAATTGTTCAACGGGCTCTTCCATTAAAGCTGGGGTACCATTTGGGTCTTTGATTATTTTGAAAGTTTTTTTTTTCATATTTTTATTGACTATAAAAAGGGTGATTTGTATATTCTCTGACAACTTTCTAGCAGATGGGTGTCTTGTCTGAGGGCAGGAAGACATCGTTTAGGCTCATGATAGTCTACCAAAGGCTTTCTTGTTTAAGTTATGGAGTCATTACTGTATCAGCAGGAGAACAGGCTTAGCCTTGCAGTTGTGGTTGCAGGCAGGAGTACATCCTGATCCCAACAAGGCCTCTGAGATCCTGAGGAAGACTTACCACTGTGAGGCAAACCCTAAAAAGTTCATGGTTAAATTGTGATGATAGAGTTGTTTTCTTATCAGATAAAAGTCCCTGGAAAGTTAAGAATGCCTTAAAGTTCCAAATTTTAAAAATTTTTCATTGTGGAAATTTTCAGAAATCTTAAAAGCAGAAGAGACATTCTAATGGACTCCTGTGTACCTATCACCATGCATCAACAATTAGCAACATACATGATTCTTGTTATACCTATTCACACCACCTTCCCCAGCCACTTCTTTCTAATCCAGTATTTTGAAAGAAACCCTAGCTGTCTGGTCATTTCACCTTAAATCTTCAGAAACAAATGTCTAACAGATAAGAATATGTAACTACTACTTTGTTACCACAATAGCAACGTTTGACTGTAGCTGGGTTTGGACTTTTTTTTTTTTTTAAGATTTATTTTATTTATTTGAAAGAGTTACAGAGAGAGGTAGAGACCATCCGCTGGTTCACTCCCCAGATGGCCGTAACACCTGAGCTGCGCTGATCCGAAGGTAGGAGCCAGGAGCTTCTTCCAGGTCTCCCAGGTGGGTGCAGGGGCCCAAGAACTTGGGCCATCTTCCACTGCTATCCCAGGCCATAGCAGAAAGCAGGATCGGAAGAGGAGCAGCTGGGACCCGAACCGGCGCCCATATGGGATGCCGGCACTTAAGGCCAGGGCTTTAACCCACCACACCATGGCACCGGCCCCTGGACTTGTTGAATCTCAGGATAACTGTTAAGTTATTGACAGTCTTTTTGATTATAGCCATCCTAGAGGGTTTGGAAAGGTATCTTCTAATGACTAAATGGTGAACATTTTTTTGGTCTTTATACTTGCAATTTAAGATATGTAATTGAGTATAGATTTTGTTTGTGATTTTTAGGATAAAGGCTTACAAATTATTTACAGTGTTGTAACATTTGTGGGAATTTAAGGTTCATCAGTCTTATATGTTTAGTTTGATAGATTTATAAGAATTATTAGGTTATTGGAAAGACATGCCATCATGTAGTTGAAATATCTAGAAGGGAAATATAAGCTATTCAATTTAAAATTGCAGTTTAAAATCTAAGTACGATTATCCTTCATTATATGTGTCAGGAATTGGTTCCAAGATCCTCATAAATAAAATCTGCAGATGTTCAAGCCTGTTATGAAATGTCATGGTATTTGCATATAACCTACAGATATCCTCCTGTAAACTTTAAATCTTCTCTAGATTACTTACATTACCTAATACAGTGCAAATAATATGTAAATAGTTATTACACAGTATTGCTTAGGGAATAATGATAAGGAAAAAAAATCTGCCCATGGTCAATACAGATAGTTGGTTTTTGTCCAAATATTTTTTTGATCCTTGTTTGAGTCTGCTGATACAGAACTCACAAATGAGTGATGGCTGGTAGTTACTTGAAGGCCATGGATAAATTACACATTTTGACAGATTTGTATATTGAATAAAAGCTTAACGCTAACTTTAAAACTAGAATTAACTTCTAATTTGTAACTTTTGTAAGTCAAGTATTAATTTAAAATACTAAACTTGAAGGAAATTTCTAAATAGTGTTTTCTGTGCACAAAGCTATCTCAGGTATTGTCAAAGCAACTTCTATCTTTAGCCTCTTAGCAAATAGTTTAATTTTTATTATCTATTTCTGTTAGACCGCTTGTAATATTCCTTTTCCTTTGTCTTTTAATCGTTTTCTGTTCTCTTTTCAGGCTTTTCTGATCAACAGAACTAAATTTTTTAAGCTGGCATTAAAAACTTAAAAGATTTTAAAAAACCATCTCTCACTACAATCACTCATAACACACTTTTTAAAGACATCCTAAATCCTGATTTTATATACAATTGGAGGTTTTGACTTGATAGAGATTGTGACATTTTAGTTTAATTTGTGCTTGGATCTGTTGTCTTGGAACAGTTTTGGCCAAGTTACTGACTTACAAGAAGTGCGATTTCAAGAGTGCCAGTATGATTCACAAGGAATAACATCAGTTTTAAGCAGATTTTAATTTCTCTGAAGCTAAGTTGCAAGTCATTGTGATAAGAGGCATCGTCTATAATTTGAGGGTTAATGCGGTGTAATTACAGCTGTGTGTCCACTGTTCTTCCACTAGGAAGGAAATTTCCCACTCATCTTTTCATTTATACCTTGGTAAGCGGACAAGATTTTTCTTTCACCATCCTGTGCCAACACAAGGCAGCCAGTGTTGACCTTAATTGTCTGCAAGTTGGGAGTCAACAAGTAATCCACACTTCAGCTCCTGGTCACTGACTCAGAGATCCTTCCTTTCCTTCTCACTTGGAGAACTCTGCCTTTTCATGTCTATCTCTCTGGTTTTCATTATAGAAAGTTCCCAAGTCTCATAAAGTAGCAAAGCTGTTCTAATAGGCCCCTATGTATAATATAGTCTTCTTTATTTCCTGTCTTGGAAGCTATATCTTGCCCTTTGTTTTGCTTTCTGTTTTATAATAATACCAAGTGTTTGATGTTGCTGGATTTATATTCTTTACAAGTATAGTTTATGAACATTCACTTTAAAAATGGTATGATGTATTTACCTCCAGTGACTAGCACTTCATGATTTTGTTAATTAGCATTCTTAGCTTAGAAAATATGCATAGACACAGAATTTTATGCTGTATTCTACTGATAACTGTATTTAATGTCACACAGTGACGTTTTTCACTTTTGCCTCCTCCTGCTTGTTATGGGCTCTCCTACTGGATAGTTTGTCACACCAATCCTAAGTAGCTTGATAAATGATTAGGACTTTAAATTTTAATGAATAGTAATTAGTAAGAGCCGTGTATGCAAGTAAGAATTCATGAGTAGTTCAGAACATTAATTTATAACGAGAATCTCAATATTAGAGCACATGAGGTCATGGTTATCTGGGGCACCACTAAGTGACAGTATCACTAGTCACAGGTTGATGCAAATTGTCTGTGCAAGCTGAATAGCACAGCAAAGCACAGGCAGTAGGAAACAATCGTTTTCTTCATAGACAAACAGAATGTATTCTTCTTAAATAGGAGAGCTTGCTATCACTTGTGAATAATGAGTTGACTGACAGACTTGTAATAAAGAATAGGGTGATTTTTAAACTTTTTTTCTTCTAGCCAACTTTAGGGCAATTTTTTTTAAAATAGTGTGGTCTGTTTTAGAACATGTATTCCATATGTGGAAATAGTCTATTATATTCTTAACTGTGCATGCCAGCAAAAAAAAAAAAAATTAGAAAACATTTCAGGGTAACTGTTGGTAGATTCATTTCCTGCTTATACCTAAAATATCTAATTACAGGTACAATATTAAAATACTTTAGGAATATTGCCTGCATCCTGGCATACTCTGGTACAATATTAGTTCTTCCTTCCAACATAGTAACTACTTACTTTTTCAGGTGCTATGATTGGAATTAAGTATATGATTTATTTAAAATTCATTGTTTTTCTTTCTTTTTTTTTTTTATCTAAAAGCAGGATTTAATTGAGAAACAAAATGTAGCCAAAGCACATCATCTCCAAAATTGTTCTGGAACCACATACAGGGTACATTGTTCTTGGTGCTAAACATACAAGAAGTTTTAAGGTGGATTTTCCAGAGGAATTAAGACACCTATATAAACTGTATCTTGCTACAGTTACTGGTGTGGTATATGTAGAATGACCTTAAAGTTATCCTTTAAAGTGGCAGTAAAAGAGGACACACTATTCATAATAATAGTGAGACAAGAAGCAAATCAAAATTGTTCCCAGTTGGGCATGGACAACTCACCAGTGATAGGTGACAGCAATGATGGAGTAGAAATTCTGAGGAAAGAAAGAGTAGTAAGGGCTTGTGAGCTCACACAGGCTTAGAAGGAGGCCTCAGAATAAGAGGAGAGCAATCAGGAAGTCATTCTGGTGATTCTTGATAGGAATGGGTGGATAATGAACGTGTCAATTTGGCTGAAATAGGACTTTGGGTAGAGAAATACTAATAGTTTGACTGAAGAGTTTGAATTGCGAACTCTGTGTTCTTAGGGGTTACTTAACCTCAGGGTTCCAGTTTGCCATCTGTAACATGAAGAGAATAGTACGTATTTCAGAGTAGACTATTGATTAACTGTATACCTCGTGCCAAGTACTGTGTAGCACTTTCAAGCAATCAGGATGTGTTACCTATCTAGACCACAGTTTACTGGGAAGAGTGACAGTTTGCAAGATGAGTTTCGCCAGGACCCTGACAGCAGAGAGAATTTGAAAGTTACTAACTGGATAAGGAGGGGTGAGAAAAAGGGCAGGACTAAATGATGACCCTAGATTTTCAAGCCCGAATGACTGAGGAGACCAGGAGAATTTAGAAATAGTCAGAAAATTTAACCTGTTATTTAAGCAGAAATAGGTTTACTTTTAAACCTAATCAGTTTTAAGGGGACAGTAAGCGCTACCTAATTGGAAATAGTCAGCCAACAGTTGGGGAAATGAAAGTGGTTCTCCATAGAATTTGAGAATAGAAACATGCCTCACTTTACAGTGCGCACACTTTTTGAGAAATGTGTCCTTGGGCAATTTCACCATTGTGTGCATGTCATTCACTGTACTTCCACACACCTCAGTGGCATAGCCAACACATCCAGGCTGTGTGTGTGTGTGTGTGTGTGTGTGTGTGTATAACATAGCCTATTGTTCCTAGGTCCACACGACACAAAACAACATGAGATTAAATTGAGCACAAGAAAATGATACAATTAAGAGATGCAGTGAAGAGGAGATGGATGAGTCTGTTGCCAAGATGACATGACATGCCCCATTTTAACTTTTGTATAAGTAGTAATACACTCTAAAATAAGGATTGAGGGCCAGCACTATGGCACAGCAGGTAAGGCCACCACCTTTAGTGCCGGCATCCCAGATGGGCGCCGGCTTGAGTCTCGGCTGCTCCACTTCCAATCCAGCTCTCTACTATGGCCTGGGAAAGCAGTGGAAGATGGCCCAAGTCCTTGGGCTCCTGTACCTGCATGGGAGACCCAGAAAAAGCTCCTGACTCCTGGCTTTGGATCGTTGCAGCTCTGGCCATTGCGGCCATTTGGGGAGTGAACCAGCTGATGGAAGACCTCTCTCTCTCTCTCTCTGTCTCTGTCTCTGCCTCTCTCTCTCTCTAACTCTGCCTTGCAAATAAATATGTACATCATTTGCAGTTTATTGTAATTATCAAGAATCATGTCTGTACATAATTGTATGTGCTTTGCTTTTTATGACTGGCAGTGTGTTATCACCACAAACGTGGGGGTAATGTATTGCTCTGGGGCCTTGTGATGAATACGATGTCACTAGACAATAGCAGTCTTTCAGCTCCATTCTAATGTAGGACCATTGTATATGTACTCCAATGATGACTGAAACATCACCATACAGTGTGTGACTATTCCAAATTGGTGGCAGTTGAAGCCTTGGAAGTGGGTGAAGTCTCTCAAAGATGGAGTAGTAAGAAAGGGAAATATTAATATGGGAACCTTGGAAAAGCCCATATTTTATTATGAAACGAAAAAAAAACAAACAACAACAAAAAGCAAGACTCATAGACTTAAGGAAATAGGAGTATTCTTTCCTAGGTAATGTTTTACCAAAAGCTAGATCTTTGGGGTAGGAAAGAAAAATAGTTTTGTGGTTTAATATTGGAACCATGTTAAAAGTATAGGAATTCTCTGGGCTTTAGAAACCATGCATGGCATATGTCTCCAAGAGGAGGATATCTGAAGTGGCATTGTATGGATTGCTGAACCCTTTTCTCCTCCAGAATATCTCATGGGGGCTCATGTTCCAAAAACACGCTTCAGGAATTACAGAAACTCAATGAAGGAAGATTTTTAAGAAGGAAGGAGTTAAATTATGTGCTGTGTTGCCAAAAAACTAAGGAATATGAGTAATGAGAAGCTTTTTTTTACATTTTTATTAGTCATAAGTGACCTTTAAAGGTAGGATTTCAGAGCATGACTTCAATAGCACAGGTTTATAGTGAATCAAAGATAAAGAGTTGATGATGAGGGAATAAAGACATTGAGCTTGCATCATTCCAGCTTTATTAATTCAAGTGTAAAGTGTGACTGATAGGAATGATTTGATCATTACTGAATGTTTATATGTCCTATGTATATTACTTTTATTATATAATAAAATTTTTATATTTCTAAATAACATGCCCTTTTGTTTAGGGCTAATCATATGATACTAGTGCCAGATGAGACTTTGAACAGTGATCTAGAACAATCCCTTTGAGAACCATTAGTTTTCTTTTTCATAAGGTAAAGGCACTCATTAAAAGTATTCTCCTTTCTAGGCCAGCGCCATGGCTCAACAGGCTAATCCTCCGCTTAGCGGCGCCGGCACACCAGGTTCTAATCCCGGTCAGAGTGCCGGATTCTGTCCTGGTTACCCCTCTTGCAGGCCAGCTCTTTGCTGTGGCCCCGGAGTGCAGTGGAGGATGGCCCAAGGCCTTGGGCCCTGCACCCCATGGGAGACCAGGAGAAGCACCTGGCTCCTGGCTTTGGATCAGCACAGTGCGCCGGCCGCAGCGCGCCGGCCGCGGTGGCCATTGGAGGGTGAACCAACGGCAAAGGAAGACCTTTCTCTCTGTCTCTCTCTCTCTCTCAACTGTCCACTCTGCCTGAAAAAAAAAAAAAAAGTATTCTCCTTTCTAACCACAGCCATGGCATCAAGTCTAAATCCTTCCCCCCATGTTTTCTGAAAAGGATGTGGGAAGTAGAAGCCTTATTCAATTCATGTTTTTATGTGTTTATTTAATGTGAATTTTAGTTTCATCTCATCTCTGGGTATATTTTACACTTCCATAGAACAGTGATAGAAATGTTTAATTCTCCATTATAGTATAATAGGGAGAAAGTCACACACAAGTTGACTATTTTCGTTATAGTTATTTCAGCATTTTTAAAGGTACAGTACTGTAGGACTGACTTTCCATGACAAGTAAAATTTTTTTTTTAAGATTTTTATTTATTGGAAAGGCTGGGTTACAGAAAGAAAGGAAGAGGCAGAAAGAGCGAGAGAGATCTTCCATCCACTCCTCAAATGGCCGCAACAGCTGGGGTTGGGCCAGGTTGAAGCCAAGACCCAGGACCTTCTTCCAGTCTCCCACATGGGTGCAGGAGTCCAAGCAGTTGGTCCATTCTCTGACGCTTTCCCAGACCATTAACAGGGAGCTTGATTGGAAGTGGAACAACTGGGACACGAACTAGCACCCATTCTGGATTCCAGCAATGCAGGCAGTGGCTTAACCCACTGCACCACAGAGCTGGCCCCTACAAGTAAAATTTCTTTCTATGGCAATATACCATTCCCAACAAATTTTAAAATGAGTAAGCAGACTTGAGTGTCAGTGGCCTATCTGTATTAGCCCCACCGCCTCCTGCCATCAGACAAAAAAAGCAAAACCAGAGTACTGTAGAGTTAGTGGCTATGTTTTGTATCTTCTCCAGCAGCTAGCCTGGTGCCTGTTAACCCACATTCGTGTGTTTAGTTTTTTAAGTGTCATTTTAAAGTAGAACAGTCTTGAACACTCTAGTGTAGGACTCCTTTACCCTCAGGATTTGGCATGTAAGAAGACCTCTTGCAGTGAAAAAAACTTGCTTAAATTTTTGGTTGATTTTTAGGTTGTGATAAAATACATATAAATATTACCATATAGACTATTTTTAAATGTGCAGTTCAGTGATGTTAAGTGTGTTTCTAATGTTTTGCAACCATCACTACTATTCATCTGAGAAACTCTGTCTTGCAAAGCTAAACCTATATCCGTCAAGTAGTAACTCTATTATCCCATCCCCTGGCCTCTGGCAACAACATTGTTTGAATTTTTCCACCATTTCCAACCACTTTTCACTTAATATCTACTTGAATTCCTTACACATTCCATGGCTCAGAGGAATGCAAGATTAATTTTCAGTTAATAAGCAGCACACTGATTATGGTATATTTCTTTAAAAAATTTTATTTATTTGAAAGAGTTACAGAGAGCAGGTGAGGCAGAGAGAAAAGTCTTCCATCCGCTGGTTCACTCCCTAATTGCCACAATGGCCAGAGCTGCGACAATCCAAAGCCAGGAGCCAGGAGCTTCTTCCAGGTCTCCTACATGGATGCAGGGGTCCAAGGACTTGGGCCATCTTCTGCTGCTTTCCCAGGCCATAGCAGAGAGCTGGTTGAGAAGTGGAGCAGCCAGGACTCGAACCATCCCCCATCTGGGATGCCGGCACTGCAGGTGGAGGCTTTACCCACTATGCCACAGCACCAGCTCCAAGATTATAGAATATTTCATCTCAAAAGTTTTGTGACTCTTAGGAGAAAGGCCCTTATGGAGTGACTATTTGAATAGCACAGAAATGCAGTATTAAAAAATTATTGGGAGAGTATTGAGAAGGTGCTTTGAGGTGGTACTGAAGTATACTGGGATACTTCCTGGCCCAGGAGAGAGAAAATCTGGGCTCTTTATTGTGCTTTGCTACCATCTCGCCTCTGATAGACCCTGTTTATAAACTGGATGAATTCTGAGACTGTCCAGCTTTAAAAGTTATTCAGGATTGAATAACTGAGGACTATCGTTAAAGGCATGTAATATTTTTAAAAGATTTATTTATGTATTTGGAAGGCAGAGTTACAGAGAAGAGAGAGGTCTTCCATCTGCTGGTTTACTTTCCAAATAATTGCAACAACCAGAGGTAGGCCAGTCCAAAGCCAGGAGCCAGGAACTTTTTCTGGGTCTCCCATGTAGGTGCAAGGGCCCAAGCACTTGGGCCATCTTTCTCTGCTTTCCCAGGTGCATTAGCAGGGAGCTGGATTGGAAGTGGAGCAGCTAGGACTTGAACCCGTGCCCATATGGGATGCCATCACAGATGGCAGCCTTACCCACTATGCCACAATGCTGGCCCCCATCTAAGATTTTTCTGTGTGATGCTAGGATTTATTGGTATACCTAGTTGATAAGAGGGAACTAAAAGTACTATCTATTAGATGTTGAAATAGGATACATGCTAGAACTAGTCAAAGGACATAATACATGTAAGGAAAACTTCTGGTACCTAACTGATATTCAGTAAATGTGAATTTCCTTCCCCATGATTTCTGGTTGTCTTAACCATAGAACTTCTGTCATCATGTTTGCATTAATGGGAGGTAGGCAGAATGATCATCTCCCCAAAAGATGTGAAAATATATCACATATATTGGAAAAATCTGCTCTCTCCCTCTGTTCCTTTGCCAGCCCTTTTCCTCCCATCTCTAGTTTAATATCTTCAGCCCTTGTGAAACAAGCTTTGGTGCTTCAGAAACAGTTGTACTGATGCAGCAGTTAATTTAGTGAGCCATGAGACCAGAAACAACTGCTCAAAACAAAAGTTTGCTTAGATACAAATCCAGTGTCCTGGAAAAAGTACTCTGGTTTGGTTCAGGTTTGTTGTTTAGCTGATAGTACCTATAGAAAATTAGACTGCTACCTTTGCATATTGATAACACATTAAAGCAGCTGGTTAGTATCCTACATGCAGTTTTTAAAGGGATACAGGCCGTAATTTAATTTCAGAACAGTGTGTTTCATATCTTTAAAGGATTTAGAACTTGAAAAAATTGTAATTTTAAGAATAATTTGCAAGAATTCTGAAGAAAATATATTGTCTGTATTTTCATGGATTTGATAAAAGTTTCCCAAACTTATTTTAAAGTAAATATACATTGTAAAGTACTTAAGCAAAGAGCACTGTATAGTGTTATGTGGTTTTCTAAATTGTTGATGATTATGATGGTGATGATATATAATTTGTGATAATAGCCAGCTAATTATGTACTTACCATATGCTGGGCACTAAATGCCTTACAAATTCTGAACTGCATACTTTGAAATGTACTTATATTATGAACCGAGTTGGAGAAAAAAATTGAATCTGGATAAAAGGCAAGTAATTTACTATTATTGTTCTTTCATCTTTACAGCAGTTTCTTGTTCATGTTCAGTGTTCAAAATTATGTTAATTAAATAGTTGAATGATCATAAATTAATAAAATATTAAATATTGCTTTAAATTGTGGTTCTCCTCCTGGATTTTGTTATGCATTAAAATGTTTTGGAAATTCACCTTCCAAGTAAATGAGAAGTTGTAAAATTTTTACATGGAAATTTAAGCTTCAAAAGCTCTCTGACTTTGTTTTATCTTCCTGTTATGGTGGGTAAGTGTTTCTACAATTAAAAACAAGTGGTCCCACTGAAATTTCACCTATAAAGATTTCCTATTTAACATATAGTAGAATCTACATCGTGCTAAGTGCTGAAGAGAATATAGAACAATATCCCATAGCTCCATTCTGTTAAGCAAATCTCAGTGTACCTTAGTTTACAACTGCATTTCTTAAGCCATCAAATACAAGTACGTTCGTAGGCAGGGATTCAGATATGTTTTCTTAAAGGTCAAAATCCGTTTTATGGCTGCCTAATATGACTTCCTTACAAATATGATTGCTGCTCCATTCCAGTGGGGAAGAGAAATGCTTTCTTGGCTCCTCCAGTTCTATTTTGAATTTCTTCTGCTACTCCCTTTTTCAAAAATTTAGTTTGATGGCTTCATCCAGATAATTAGGCTCAGGGGGATTTCTCTTGTCATCTTCTGTCATATGCAATACACCAGAGCATGTGAGCTGGGATAGGAGGTGCAGGGGCAGAGCTCTGCAGGCAGAAGGAACGATGTGTGTAAAGGCCCCAAGAACTTGGCAGACAGTCCTCCCTTGGTATCCACTGACAGTTGCTTCTCGGATCCCCCTCAGACACCAAAATCTGAGAAGGCTCAATTCCCTTCTATAACATGGCCTATTATTTGCATATAATCTAGGCAGATTCTCCTGTATGCTTTGTCATTTCTAGATTAATTGTAATACCTAATATAACTACATGTAAGTGTATTTTATATATGTACATATATAAACACACTATAAACGTGTTGTATGTAAAGGAATAATGACAATTAAAAGTTCACTATCTGAGCTATAGTAAGCCACTCAGTAGAGGTCATTATTTTTTACTTTATTTTTTTCTTTTTAAGATTTATGTGTTTGAGAGGCAAAGTTACAGAGGGAGGGAGAGACAGAGAGAGAGAGGTCTTCAATCCCTGGTTCATTCCCCAAATGGTCACAGCTGGGCCAGTCATTTTAAACATTCATTCAGCAAAAGATACATGGTCGACACTCAAATTTTATATCCTGGCTGCTCCTCTCTCCCATAGTTATCTGTCATAGCTTCAAGGTTATGAAATCTTGAAATCTCTGGTAATCCAGGCATCCAGCACAGTTTCTGTTTCAGAAAATGTTTGAATAAATGAATGAAGGAAAGCTGATGGGGTCAGTTGTTTAATCTAGTGGTTAAGATACTTATGGCCTGTATCTGAGTATCAGCTCCCAGCCCCAGCTCCTAACTCCAGCTTCCTGCTAATGTAATTTGGAAGGCAGTGTTGATTACTCATGTAATTGGGTTCCTGTTCCCATGGAGGAGACCTGGATTAAGTTCCTAGCTCCCAATTTTAACCTGGCCCAGCCCTGACCATATAGATGATTGGGGAGTGAACCAGCAGATGGGAGCTCACTCTGTTTTCCATCCCTTGGTTCACTCCCCAAATGCCTGCAACAGCCAGGGCTGGGCCAGGCCAAAGCTGGGAGCTAGGTACTCCATCTGGGTGTGTCACGTGAGAGTCAGGGTTCCAAGTGCTTGAGCCGTCATCTGCTGCCTCCCGGATGTGTTAGCAGGGGCTGGGTCTGAATCAGAGCAACTGGAATTTGATCCAACACTCAAGTAGGGCTGGAGGCATCTCAGGTGACAGCTTAACCCATTACACCACAATACCTGCCCCATGAATTTAAATCAGTAGAAAAATGAACACGTTTCTCTTCTCCCTCAGTCTTTTTTTTTTGCTTCATGGGACACTTAAAAATTCAAAATATACCATTTATAAACCCATAACTCTAGGACAAAGAAATTTGCCTGTTTTCAGATAGGTTTGTGTCCTTTTTTTCTAGATCAAGTAGCTATTTTAATATACAGAATTATTTTTTGAAGGCACTGTTCATCTTCAAATGCAAATAACATGAATAACCAAAGGCAAGACACACAATAAACACCATATGAATTTCTGAAAAATTTATTAGTTTTTAGAAAATATTTTTATTTTGGGATAATTATAAGTAATACAGAGAAACCTTACATACTCTTCACCCCGTTTTCGCTAATGGTAGCATCTTCCATAACCTCAGTAGAATATCACAGGCTGATAAAACTCACAGGCTGTTGAGATTTGTCTACTTTGACGGGCATTTGTCTGTGTGTTTGTGTTGTATAGAGTGTTTATATATATGTGTGTATATACATATATGTATATATGTGTATATATGTATGTATATATATATGTGTGTGTATATATGTATTTTTTTAGTTGTGACAGGTGACTGCCCCCGCAGTTAAAATGCAGAACAGTGCCATCACCAGGCCCCTTATGCTTCCCTTGTATAGAAGTCGCAGCCCTGCCTCCACCTCCCCTTCCCGACACCTGCCACCAGGCGTCCCTGTAGTTTTGTCATGCAAGGGGAACCATACAGGCTGCAGCCATTTGGGATTAACTTTTTTCCCCTCAGCGTAATTTCCTTGAGAAAAGTTGATGGCTTTTAAAAAGTGATTTGCAAAGAGGGTCCCACATCTTTCCCCACTCACCACTTAGCCATTCACTCAAAATGGCAGGAATGAGAGCTACTAGGGCAGAGGTGCTTCTCTGCATCGTTGCCCACAAGGAAGCTGCACATTTGAAGGGAAGGGCGCCAGTACTCAAAAACTCTGAAGAGAAGAGAGAAGTCTTTCAGGTCAGTGTGTTGGTTTCTTTGTTTGAAACAGTAGTGTCTATTTCTTTGTGAAAGGTGTGGTCCATCACCTTGCCTGCTTTATTTCCAAAGGCTGTTTGTTCCATCTTCCATTCTTCCTGTCTCTTTCCCCTCATTTTCTCCACCCTGACCAGTTAAAAACACATTATTGTGTGAATCAAGTTGTGGATGAGATTTCTCCAAATAGATGTACTCTATCAAGTAGAAATGGAAATTTGAATTAAAACTTTGATAAACTTGAAATTGCATGCACTGGAACATTCTTCCACTGGCCTTGCAGGAAAGGATCATGGCCATTCTTCTTCATTAGTAGTCTTGTTAAGATTTGTTTTGCTACAAAAATAATTATAAAATACATATTCATTCAGAAGATCTAAATTCTATCTCCTGGGAATTTTATTAAATAATAAGAGTTCCATCTCTTACCAAGTCATTCAGAGTCCAGATTAAGTTTTCTTTTTAGACAAGTATGAATACAAAGTGTATCATATTTTAAGCTATGCATGTCCTGTTTTTAACCTACTGTTGATTTGTAGAAGATCCCATTGCCCCACAAGCAGAGGTTTTTACATGTATTTTATAGATTGATTTAGCTTAGCTTCAAGGAATTAAAAAGATCTTTCATTAATAAATATTTAATGTTTTGTATGGAACTAGCTCATATTTATAGAAATTACCAAACGGTTACTGCAAAAAGCTATAATTGACATGATTTTAGGAATAAGCCCGAGGAGATCCTTGCTATAAAAGAGGAACAGTTAACTAGTGACCAGCTGAGTATCTCAGTGTTTATCTGGGTGATTACTTTCAAGATTTCTTCTAGAGGAAATTGAAGGAAGTCAGGATTTTTCTTCGTTGGTATTACAGTCCTAAGATGCACTTGAATCCTAAGATATAATTGAATTCTGAGGCAGATTTGTGTTTCCAGTGTAGGAGCAAGTTTGTCCCATCAGTAGAAGCATAATAAGTCAAGACCAATCTGTTAATCTCCCATATCAATAGTCCAGTTTTTGCCTTCATTTGAAAATGAGGCCCAATATACATGTCTTGATATGTTGGCTCAGAATTTTACTTTTCAAAATGCTTTGATAAATGATAGCCTTTATAGTAACTGTGGCATGTTGCTAACACAACAAATTGTAGATTGAGGTGTTCACAAGTATGAACTCCACCTGTCCACAGCATTACTAAGAAAGCATTATTGTCCGGTCCCAGTCTGTATACTGCACTGGTCATTGTTATGGAGTCCAGAACTCTGAAGCCAGGAGTGAAATCCTAGCTGTGACCTTTCCAGTCTGCACTTGCTTCTTGAGAGAGAAACTGAAATTCAGTAAATACTGGTTGACCACCTGGAATGCGGAATGCAGCAGGCGCTGAGAATGTTTCAGGCAATTTGTTATTTCAGTTAAAAGCTTAATGTTGAGAGTTTATTGTTGCTCTTTGTAATGGGAATGGAAGCTTCTTCCCTGAACTGTCTGACTTAGTAAATTCTAAGATTTATGTACTTACTGACTTACTCTTCAGAGCTGTCATATTTTCCCCTTCCCCCCTCCCCAGAGGCATGGTCAGTTGCCCCCTGAGTAGATAAATCTTGCTGCTTTTTATTCTGACTTTCAGAGCCTGAAGCCACTTTCAGCCTCCACCCTAAGTTACAGATTCAGCTTTCCCTGGGGTTAGACAGAACCTAAGCGTGTGAAACAGGCCAGTGTGCCTAGGAAGGATCCTGTGTTACCTACCAGTGCATTGCTGACAGTGTTGTGTGTCAGTTTTAAAATTAGGGAATGCTGAGAAATTTTCAGCGTGAACCCAGAATGTTTATAGATGGAGATGTGTGTGTATTGTTTTGTTTTTAAGCTGCTGAAAGGAACTCAGAGAGTAACTGGGAATGCCAAACTTCTAGAACAAAAGACCTTAACTTAGTTCACTGCATAGTGTTCAGAGGATTCACAAACTCTTACAACTTCATATTAAAACATTGTAGTCCTGTATCTCTATGCTTAGCTTTTAAAAAAAAAAAAAAGCTATAGAGAAAGAAGATGACTTTATTTTAGAGCAGTTTGAGGTTTCACAGCAAAATTGAGAGAAAGGCATTGGACATTTCTCAAATACCCTGTGCCCCTACAGTGTATAGCCCAGCCACATTAGGAACACCCCTCACCCAAATGATACATTTGTTAGAGTGCATAGTGTGCTTTTATTATTATTTTTATATCCTCAAGGGGAATATCTATGCAAGAAAATACTTAAATTGCTTTGTAAGCCCATCCTGATACAGCACTTGATATGTTTAACAATTTTTAAAATCTTTTTTTTTTTTTTTGATAGGCAAAGTTAGTGAGAGAGAGAGACAGAGAGAAAGGTCTTCCTTTTCCATTGGTTCACCCCCCAAATGGCTGCTACCGCCAGCGCGCTGCACCAATCCGAAGCCAGGAGCCAGGTGCTTCCTCCTGGTCTCCCATGCAGGTGCAGGGACCCAAGCACTTGGGCCATTCTCCACTGCCTTCCCGGGCCACAGCAGAGAGCTGGACTGGAAGAGGAGCAATCGGGACAGAACTGGCGCCCCAACCGGGACTGGAACCCCGGGGTGCCAGTGCCGCAGGTGGAGGATTAGCCTAGTGAGCTGCGGCACCGGCCAATTTTTAAAATCTTAATAGTATGTGAGATATATCCTGAGATGACTAAGGATATTCTTTGAAATAGTGTCATATTCTCTCTTAAAAGTAATACATATTTAATGAAAGGAAATTCAGAAATACATAAAGAAGAAACTAGAATCCAACTTTAATAGATGTCACTATTGTTAGTACTTGGTACATCTTTCTAGACTTTGGTTTGGGTGTGTGGGTGTGTGTGTGTGTGTGTAAAAGAGAGAGACGTTTATACTACTAAAGTATAAGCAAACTCTGCTTTGTATTTTAGATTTGTAAACTGTTAGAAGCACTTAAAGACCTTGTCTCCACGTGCAGTACATTGTGAGGGTCAGGGCTTCAACATACAAGGATTCCAGAAGATACCGGTCAGTCAGCAGTGACGAAGCAGTTAGCTTTCTCTCATGTGATATATGGTGGGCATCTTCTCAGGTCATATCACCTAGACCTGTGTCTCCTGTTACTAACAACTGCTCGGATTTCCATGGTAGGGACTACCATCATTGAGCTTTCCACTAATGTAGTCGTGGACAGCGGGAAGAATTGAAAGTATGCTTTAGTGGTACTTTTATAGGTCCTAACGACTAAATTTTCCTTTTGTTATTTTTAAATATTATAATTTGAATAAAAGTCTAAAGGAAATTAATTTTTTAAACTTAGAAAACTATTCCAAAAAATACTAGATTCATATAATTTACATAGTTCTTTGGAAGCTTGAGTTTAATTTTTTCCCTGTTTAAATAAACATTTATAGCCAGACTATTTTAAAGCACATAATTCCTTGGGCATTAATGACTGAAGGCTTTATATCTTTGTTAATATTCATATGTAAGGAGATAGCCATGAATAATAGCTCCATGAGAACTAAAATTTACATTGTGTGGCATAAATCTTGGGTACTTTGTTTGAAGAATCACTTATTACTTATTTGCTATAAGAAATAAAAAAGGTGGTACTTTTATTTATTTTACTGTTTAATCATTTTGCAAACTTGAACTTGTTCAAATGGAACACACAGTTTCTGGATCATATTACTTTACAGCATTGTGATTTCATCAGATCTCTTCCTGTATGTGACTCTTTGGTGTGCTTTCATTCTGATTAGAAAAAAACAGTAAGAAATTCTTACTGGATGTATCAGAAGATGAATATAAATTTTTAAAATGAGTTTTTATTGAAGTATCTATAGTTATAATGCAGGTTTTATATGGAACCCAGTTCCACTCATCTAATATGGAGTCCAGTTGCATTCCACTGAATGCAGTTGTTTATTTCTGGAGAAGATAGAACGTTCAACACATTTTCATAGTGGTGAGGCTCTGGGAGTGCTGTTGGTCTTCAGTAGTATCTAGATGGTTCTGCAGTAGCTGCCGATTTATTTATTGTAGACTCTGGCATCTTAAAAGATTTTCTGGTATTTTTAATAAGGAAAACAATATTGTAACTGAAGAGGAGAGTCTGGGTGCAACCTGGGACCTGGCACAATTCAGCTGGTACAATGCCATTCTCTGTTCTGTAGAAAAGAAGCGAGGCTAGATTGCCCAGTCCCAGGGCTCAGCTTCCAGGAAGGTCGTCTTTACCCCTTAATCAGAGGCCCAGAGCTGTAGGAAACCATGCCATGTTTCTATGACTTACGGGGAAATGAATAAGTTTGGTAGTTTTTACAAATAACAATTATGCCAGATAAAAATTTAAAAGTGAACATTTTGAAAAATATATTGAGGATGGTATAAGAAATGCTTATTTACTTGAAAGTGTGAATCCAGTAAGTCTCAAACATTTCAAGTCTGTTTTCTCCCTCAGAATTTTCTCTGAGGGTAAATTTACATCCTTTGTTCCACATTCCCCAACCAGCTACCAAAATAATAAGTGATTGTGTACTTGGTATGCAGGTATTAATAGATTCCTATTAATCATGATGAAATAATTTAAATTATAGTTTCTGGTTAATTTGGGTTTGTATAATTTTTGAAAGGTAAAAGTATAATACTTATTTTCTTAGTTACGGATATATTTCTGTTTAGGATAAGACATGCAAAATTTGTATTCTGTGGTAATAGTGAAAACCTGCAAAAGTCCAATTCTGAACATTGTTGGGGTAGTTATATTTGAAAGTACAATAAACTTTAGTTTTCCTTTGCTCATACATATACATATGTGCCATACATACACATATGTCTTAATGGAAAATAAAATCATAGCAAAATTCCTATTCTTTGCATTAAAAAAGCTTTAGAATTAAGTAAGTAAAACCACAAGTTGGCATTGATAATATTTAGAATGTGATTGAAATGAAAAAACCTGTGAATCATATTTTTTAACTTAAAAATCTTTTAAGAGTTACAATAAAAAAATCACTCTCTTCTTTCAGATAAATTTGCGCCTCATCTTGGTAAGCGGAAAAACAAAAGAGTTCCTGTTTTCTCCTAATGATTCTGCTTCTGACATTGCAAAGCATGTGTATGACAACTGGCCAATGGGTGAGTGGGATTTTTCTCTTAAAAACAAATAATGTTAATTCTTTATGTTCTACCTTGTTTCACATTTTGAAAATATTACAAATATCGAAAAACAAATAATTGAAGGTATAAGCCTCATTCAAAGGAGATCATTATATCATTCCCTAGATTTTGTATTTCAGCTATCTCATTCCAAAAGATGAAAGAGCCCAGTGCACAAAATCCCTGTTTTTTGCCTTAGTGGAAAGTATTAAAGAGCAAACCACAAAATAGTTAATATATTTGTACTTATATCCATAAACCTGTTTGCATCATAAACACAAAGTGAAAGGAAAGAAAAGCTGTCTTTCACAGATTCTAATTTGTTCTCATTGGTCTACTCTGTACAAAGCTTATGTAAAAGTTAGGAGTGAGACAAAGTTAACATCTAATTTGTGTCAGTTCATGTTCTCTGAACTACTAAAATGTGACGAAGATGTGCAGTCCATTTTTGCTTTCCATTTTCAAGCCAGCGTTTATAACAAGCAAATTTGGAGAGTGTGTGGGGGGTCTCCTTCTTTCTCTGATTTCTTTTCTATGTGATGGTTCTGACCTCCCTTCCTTAAATGAATCTTTGATTTACTTTCTTCCTTTAAACTTCTCCAGCTGTCCTTTTGGCCCTTTTTGTGGCATATACGATTAGGGCTATAACTGTTAAACAGCTGATTTTACATTATTAGGAGCAATTTGAACTTTTAGAGGACAAGACTTTTTTTTCTAACAGAGAAAACAGTGTATATATACAAAAAATGAATCAGATTAGTTCAGTGTTTCTTAACCTTAAATAATATGTAGAATCTTTTTATAGGAAAAAAATTCTTACAGATTCTCCCTAGTAGTGACTTAAATTACTTATAATGTATAATTTTAAATGTAGAAACAGAAAACCCAATTAAAACTATATCCATGGAACTAAAACAGATCTATAAAGAAAATGCAACTGTAACTCTAAAACTAATAATGTTCAAATTAACATTAATGTTCCAATAATGTATTTTTGCTAAAGGCAACCCCACTGCTTGTATCATGAGTGCTGTTGAATATGGCCTGCCTGTGGGTGTGTGACAGCTAGGTTATCTGTAGGTTCACAACAAAACCTTCATTCATAAGTGTACCAAATTGTCATTCAGTCTTCTCTTAGAATATATGCAGTAAATGAACCTCTGTTCTTTTCTCATTAGTCTCTTGACAATTAAAGGAGTGCTGGCTGCTCGGCGCCAGTACAGTCGTAAACCTCGTGCATTCATGGGCACTAAAATCCCAAGGCTGCGCTTGGTTATAAAGTAATTATTTGAATCATCCAGATAATCTGTTCCAGATTATTGTTAAAATGAAAACATCATTTAAAAAAATTCTTGATGAGGACTTTGAGACCATAAGAACATGTCTTTGTGAGCCCACAGTCCTGAGTTTAAGAAACCCTGATTTAGACAAATACTTTGAATTACTGGGTCTTTCTTCCCATTGGTAACCAGGGGGCTAGTTCGTAAAAAAAGGAAGGGAGTAAAGCTAACAGAGCAAGAAGGAATTTCAGAAAAGCTAAAGTAGATGAAATTTGAGCTAAGAATGTTACATATTCCTGATAACCAGGCGGGATAGGTAACTGTCAGTTTGACAGGCATTTTCATAAATGGAAGGAGTGATGTTGTGCTAAGTATGATGTAAAAGTTCACTTTTATGGAGCTTTGATGGAGTACAGATATCTTGATACATGGATATTTAGAAAAATTTATTTGGGCAATATAATAACTTGAGGTGAAAAATGCTTTTACTTTCATAATTATTTGACTTAAAATTAGTTTTAATTCCTTACAAAGTTCTGGTTAATGATAAACAAAGCTAAGAATCCAATGCATATTCTGAAGTGAATGAACTGTTATAGGTGCTGAGTATTAATCATATCAGTTAAATATTACTTGAAAAATTTTTAATTTTCATTGTTTGCCAAATCTACTCAGCAATTTTAGACTCTATAGGAAATGTGAAGGAATAATTTTATATGAAATATTTAAATTAAAGACTTAGATCTGCTATGTTGTGTAAAGTACTGAAGGTCACAAGTGCACATATTGATGCTAATGACAAAGGTGTAGTAAACATTAAATCAGTAGAGGGAAATACTTTGTAAAATGTGCTTTTGGAAGGAATTCATCTACTTTAGCAGACCTTTATGTAGCTTACTGGAAATACAGCTAATAGGCAGAAATCTGGCACAGAGCTGTTATTGGAGAAATACTAATAATGCCTGAAAATACTCATGTAAGCCTTGTTCTAAGGCCTCTCTCAATTTCAGATCTTTGGAGAGAGGGAAAGAGAAATAGTATACTAAACCAGAGCAGGATGTGGACATCATGAACAGTGTAAGACAGTGCAGTGTAAGAGAATGCAATGTGAGACTCCCAAGTCTCTGCATCTTAAAATAGTATTTTAAATATTATTGGAATATTCACCTCTCTCCCCTCTAAATTAAATGGTTACTGTCATTCGCCTTTATGTCTATGGAATGTTTCCATTTTGGTCAGAAATATTTTATTAAACAATAATTAGGAAAGTTATGAATTTCTTCCAGAAGAGGAAAAAATCTGGGAACAGAGGAATAAAAGACAAAAGGCTTGTCAGAAGGAGAGAAGGGGAAGGGAAAGGCCTAGGGTTTGGACCAGGGAATGATTGAAACTCATTTCTCCCTCTCCCAATTTCTGCTGGGCTCAAGTCCCTGAGAGGCCATGATTTTATCCAACTCAAATTCATCATTTTGAAAACTCAAAAATCATGAAGTTTCTACTTTATGTCTCCCCTGTGAATGCAGGGGTCCAAGCACTTTGCTTGGCCATCCTCTGCTGCCTTCCCAGGCTCATTAGCAGGAAGCTGGACCGGAAGAGGAACAGCCGGGACTCAAACCGGTGCCCACATGGGACGCCGGCACTGCTGCCCAGGGCTTTAACCTGCTGCACCACAGTGCTGGCCCCTGAAATTAATCTTCAAAGGACGTATCTTTTACTAGGATTAGATTTTTCCTAACTCATTTGCATTTTATAAACTTCTATGGGTTACAATTTGGGACATTTTAGTATTCTTTGAGAAGTTAAAACTAGTATTTTTGTAGCACTTGCTGAGGAGAATAAGCAAGAGCCAGTGCTGCTTATCCAGAATGCTTGGGAAAAGAAATGTTCTAGAGTTTAGAGCTTTTTCAGATTTTGAAATACTTAAAATAGACCTCAGTGGTTACTGGTTGGGTATCCCAGATTTGAAAATCCAAAATCTGAAATGTTCCAAACTCTGAAACTTTTTTTTTTTTTTAAAGATTTATTTGAAAAGCAGAGTTACAGAGAGGCTGAGGCAGAGAGAGAGAGAGAGCGAGCGAGCGAGCGAGCGGGGGGTGGGGGTGGGGGTGGGGTCTTCCATCCGCTGGTTCAGTCCCCAGATGGCTGCAACGGCTGGAGCTGCATCAATCCAAAGCCGGGAGACAGGATCTTCTGGGTCTCCCACATGGGTTCAGGGGCTTTTTAGTGTCATTGCTCAAAAAGTTGCAGATTCTGGAGCCAGCACATTGGTGTAATAGGTTAAGCATCCACCTGCGGCACCTGCATCCCATATGGGCTCTGGTTTGAATCCCAGCTGCTCTACTTCCGATCCAACTCCCTGATACTGGCCTGGGGTAAGCAATGGAAGATGGCCCAAGTACTGGGGACCCTGCACCCGCATGAGAAACCCGGAGGAAGCTCCTGGCTCCTGGCTCCTGGCTCTGGCCTGGCCCAACTCTGGCCATTACAGCCATTTGGGGAGTGAACCAGCCGATGGAAGACCTTTCCCTGTCTCTCTCTCTCTGCCTATATAACTCTGCCTCTCAAGTAAATAAATAAATATTTTTTAAAAAAAGAAGCTGTAGATTCTAAGCATTAAGTTTTGGATTTTTGGGTTAAGAATGCTCAACCTGTATCTCACTTATGGGAAGCTCTAGGTCTTTTCTTCGACATACTCTAACTGATTTAGGTATGAATTTTTGAAACCTTAATTATGTGGTGAAATGCACCTAACCAGATCACTGGATTCTTTTCAGACTGGGAAGAAGAACAGGTCAGCAGTCCAAATATTCTACGACTTATTTATCAAGGACGATTTCTACATGGAAACGTCACATTAGGAGGTAATAACCACCATTGTAATGGGTTTAATGTTCATGGTGTGTAGCTTTATCTCTTCATTTTGAATGTTAATATCTTCAGTTTACTAAAAAATAATAATAAATTCAAACTATGACTTCTGGCTGTTTTTGGTATGGCTACTCCTTTATATTTTGCATTCTATTAGATCTAATTTAACTCTGATTCATGTGCTTTACTTAATGAAATAAACTCTGTCCCTGTATAATAGAGTTCATACCTACTCTTTTATAAGTATAATTTTATTGCATTTCTGAATAATATAATTTAGATGTAATATTTGAAGTTAAAACTGGAGATATTAATTGGGAAAAATTTATGATAATTGGTTTTTAAATGTAATAATGAGGGAATATTTTCCATTTGATTTCAACTGATATAATTATGGATTATGTGAGAATGAATGTAAATGACTTAGGAGAATACCAGTATCTTTTTTTTATTTATTTGAAGTTACAGAGAGGGAGAGGCAAAGAGAAAGGTCTTCCAACCGCTAGTTTACTCCCCAAATGGCCACGACAGCCAGAGCTGGGCCAGTCCAGAGCCAGGAGCTTCTTCTGGGTCTCCCACGTGGGTGCAGGGGCCCAAACACTTGGGCCATCTTCAACTGCTTTCCCAGGCCATAGCAGAGAGCCAGATCAGAAGTAGAGCAGCCAGGACTTGAACCTGCGCCCATGTGGGATGCCAGCACTGCAGGCAGTGCTCTACCCACAGCATTCTCCCCCTCCCCCCAGCAGCAGTATCTTAAGGAGATTGGAAGAGCAGATTTGGGATCCAGACTGTCCCAGTTGTATCCTGACTCCACTGCCTATTTGCTGTGTAACCTTGGGCAAGTGTCTTAGCCAATGAGTTTCCTCATCAGTAAAATGTAATAACAATAGTGCCTACCACCTAGATGGGGAGAGAGAAATTAGTTTATGTATTAGAGCACTTAGACTCCTTAGAGTAGCAAGCAAGTGGTGCTTGGTAAACACTGTTAGCTGATACTGGTCTTTATATGTGATTGGAGAAATGTAGCTCAATAGTGCCCCCTTAGGGGGGAGCATTTTCTGCTATCAACAGAGCTTGTTTTGTTCTATTTTTTAAATAAATATTGCTGCTTTTTTTAAGGTTTATTTATATGAGAGGTAGAGTTACAGACAGTGAGAGGGAGACACAGAGAGAAAGGTCTTCTGTCCGCTGGTTCACTTCCCAAATGGCTGGAGCTGCGCCAATCCAAAGCCAGGAGCCAGGAGCTTCTTCCAGGTCTCCCACACTGCGTGCAGGGGCCATGCATTTGAACCATATTTTACTTTTTCCCAGGCCATAGTAGAGAGCTGGATCGGAAGTGGTGTATCTGGCACTAGAACCAGCACCCATATGTTATGCCGGCACCTCAGGCAGAGGATTAACCTACTGTACCATAGCACCAGCCCTGCTTGTTTTGTTTTAATAAATGTATTTCACTTATACTCAGATAATTGGAAATTTGTGGGCAAATGAAATGATCTATTTAAATATACCTTTATTTCAGTATAGTCTTTTTTCTCTGAATGTAACAATGAAACATTTCAATTGTTTTTCCTTAAAAGTAGAATATTTTTATTCATTCATTCAGCATATATTCATTGAATACTTAATGTGCCAACACTGTGCTGAACACAGTGAGTAAGATAGAATCTCTCCATTCAAGGCACTCAGGTATTACATAGGACAGAGATAAAATCCACTATGTGATAAGTTCTAGAGTAGATGAACACAAATGCTTTTATGACAACATCAAATCAACAGAACATTTCAAGATGTATTATCACACTTTATCAAACTTGAGTGGCAGTGTTAAAATTGACCTAAAAAGTACTTCTTCTAAGCAGTATTTTCCATTTTAAAACAGAAGCTTTTGGTGTATGGTTTTTGCGTAGTTAGATAGACCAGGCCTCAATGTCATTGACTGTTCGCTTCCTGGCTGTGTTGTACATTCATGAAGGGTGAGGCCATGTTTTAGTCTTTTATAATTCTCTGTGGCTCACACAAGATCTTGTGTGGATTAAAAATTTGTAAATTTTGGTTAAATTTGATTTCTTGATAAACGAGTGAATCTTGAGATTTCCCTTTTCCCTTTGAATATTGACCATTGTAAGCAGTTTCCACTCCTTTTTGTTGTGTCCTTCCAACTGCAACTTCATATTAAAGAGCATATAACTGGGGTTAAGGGGCCGGCGCCATGGCTCACTTGGTTAATCCTCTGCCTGCGGTGCCAGCATCCCATATGGGTGCCGGGTTCTGGTCCCAGTTGCTCCTCTTCCAGTCCAGCTCTCTGCTGTGGCCCAGGAGGGCAGTGGAAGATGGCCCAAGTGCTTGGGCCCTGCACCCCATGAGAGACCAGGAAGAAGCACCTGGCTCTTGGCTTCGGATCGGCACAGTGCTGGCCATAGCAGCCATTTGGGGGGTGAATCAATGGAAGGAAGACCTTTCTCTCTGTCTGTCTCTCACTAACTATATCTCTTCCTGTCAAATAAACAAAAAATAAAAATAATAATAATTGACGTTAAAATATTCATTCCCTCTAAGATAGGAATTTTTGCTGATATTTTTTAAAAACTTGTTTTAGGATAAGTAACAAATTGACATATCATTATTAGTGTAACTCTGTGTTTGTTACTGTCAAATCTTTTAAAAAGCAAAACGAACCATTTCTGACCATGGTGATTTAGTGAGGGAACCTAGGATTGTAGATGGTTCTCTCAAGTTGATGAACACAGCTAGTCACCCTGTGGCAGTTTTAAGAATCTTTCATTTATTTACTTGAGAGACAGGGAAAGGCAGATGCCCATAATGGCAGGGCCAAACCTGGGAGCCAGGAACTCAGTCCAGGTCTCCCACATGGGTGGCAGGAACCCAGTCACTAGGACCATCACCACTGCCTCCCTGGTGCAGTAGCTATGGGTATCCAACTGAGGCACTCTACTGTGGGACACAGTATCTTATTATTACTGTTAACATTTGTTTCTTTATTTATTTTAAATAAATAGAGAGAGATCTTCCATCTGCTGGTTCACTCCCCAAATGGCTGCAACAGTGGAGGTTGGGCCAGGCTGAAGCCAGGATTCTGGAACTCCATCTGGGTCTTCCACATGGGTGACAAGGACCCAAGCATTAAGCAGGGAGCTGGATTAGAAATGGAGCAGCCAAGACTCAAACTGGCACTCGTATGAGATGGCAGTGGCTTAACCTGCTGTGCCACCGTACCAGCCCACAAGTATCTTCATCAGTGTCAGCCACTAGGCCAAACACCTACCTCCTCCTGTGTTCGTGAATGTGAATTATAAAACAGACTGGTAACCGCTGTTTTGAATGGCCAGTGTGGAAACAGATTGAGACTTGTCAGCACCCCATACTTGCTCAGCATAGCCCTGTGAATTAGACTTAAGACCTATAGCTAGAAATCAAAGGCATTCAGTTTTCTATTCAGTATAAGAAAGAATATTTGAATGTGTTGAGCTGCCTAGAGAAAGAATGATGCACCACAGGAAAGAGTAACAGCCTTGTCATAGGTGATGGTCAACAGTGGGTGATTGTGAAGTATCAGGGATTCAGCCATTGATGGAATTCAGTCACTGAGAAAGGTTAAAGGAGGAGGCCTGGGCATTTTCCGCTGTCTTGAGATTCTGTGTTTAGTAAGTTTCAGATAGGAAATTTTGGCAATGAAGTCTTTTAACTGCCCAGAATCCTCTTTGGGGTGTAACCTTTTAGTCATATAGAACTTGAGTCCACTAAAGGAAAGATGTGACAGCCTTACTAACTGGAAGTTCAAGATGATCAGCTGAAGCTTTGATGTTCAGTACATCCCAGCTCAGTGTTTCCTGAAATACAGTGTTGAGATATGGGCATGAGAAACCCCCCAGTACTTAAATTAAAATGCACATTTCTGGCTGGCACCACGGCTCACTAGGCTAATCCTCCGCCTTGCAGCGCCAGCACACCGGGTTCTAGTCCCAGTCGGGGTGCCGGATTCTGTCCCGGTTGCCCCTCTTCCAGGCCAGCTCTCTGCTGTGGCCAGGGAGTGAAGTGGAGGATGGCCCAAGTACTTGGGCCCTGCACCCACATGGGAGACCAGGAGAAGCACCTAGCTCCTGCCTTCAGATAGGTGCGGTGCGCCAGCCGCAGCGCGGCGGCCGTTGGAGGGCGAACCAACGGCAAAGGAAGACCTTTCTCTCTGTCTCTCTCTCTCACTGTCCACTCTGCCTGTCCAAAAAAAAAAAAAAAAAAAAATGCACATTTCTATGGTGATTGGCAGATTTGGGATGCCCACATCCCATGTAGGAGTGCCTGGGTTTGAGTCCCAGCTCCAAACCTGGTTCCAGCTTCCTGCTAATGTGTGCCTTGAGGAGGCAGTGGTGATGGATGGTTCAAGTGGTTGTATCCCTACGCCTACACGGAGACCCATATTGAGTTCCAGACTCCTGTCTTCGGCCTGGCCTGGCCTGGACAGGCCCCAGTGCCTGGCAAGTGTAACAGTGGATGGGAGATTTCTGTCACTCTCTCTCTCTAATTGTGTTTCTGTCTTTCAAGTAAATTCTTTAAAATACAGATTTATGTATGTCCCCCTCATCCTTCACCCTCATCTCCCAGTTTCACTACTGAATTGATATACCAGGTAATTTTTTTTATATACATTAAAGGTTGAAAGCCTCTGTTCCGTATATTGCCCAGTATTGGAAGCATTCACAGTGAAGGAATGAGACCACGTTTTAGATTCTAGTATCTCTCTTCCTTCACCCTTAATGTTATAAGCATCAATAAGTACCATTTCTAGTTCAAATTCAAATGGCAGAGAAAAATAATCATCCCTGCACAGTTAACTTTATAACTTCAGATGGTAAGCTGCTCAACTTTCCAGGCCTTTCCTTGAATTTTCAATTCCATTCCACCTGCCTGTTTTCTGAGATTTGTTTCCCTTTGATTTCACAAAATGCTAATGATGGTGGTAATAGTTAATGCTTTTTCTATTTGTTTGTTTTTGCCAAGCCCTGGCCAAGGTACTTTTCTTAGATTGCTGCATTTAGTGGGCGCAACTGTAAGAGGCAAGAAATACATCTACAACTTAGGTTGAGGAAGTGGAGGCTTAGGCAGTGGTAAATAACTCTCTCAGAGCTATGCAGTTGGTCAGGAGTGAAGACCATTTTTAGCCCAGTCTAGATCATCCATGCCATCAAGAGGAGGATGTGAGTGATTCATAGCTTGTTACATGCACTATTTAAGTTCATTTCAGAGTTTAACATGTTTACCAAAACTTTGGTGAACTTTTAATTCTGTAAAAATACTTGTTTGCATTTTTGTGTTCAATCAGACATAGTAAGTTAAAAGACTCATTTTTCTGTGTGTGTACGTGTGTACGAGCCATTCTGCTTCATTTGAACCTCAGAAGTTAATGGGCTAAATTATGCTGGCCTACTGTAAATAAGATAGAAACTCACCTTGATTAAAATAGACAAGACTGAAAAGGCAGGTAGCAGGAGGATCAGAACTTGCTCAAGTCTTGGTCCCAAGCCTTACTTAAGTTTGTAGTTAGTGAAGAGAAGGCAGTTTGAGGTGTCAGAACTGCAGCATCCCAGCTGTGGGGACGTCTCTAGAAGTGAGATATACTGACTACTTTTGTACGCAGAACAGAAAGATTTGTCATAAAACTCAAGGTTTGTATTCACTTCATTGATGTGTGGATGGATATTTTGATATTGTCTCTGTGTCTGAAATATTACATAGTAAATGTTACTTTTGAGTGAAAAAACATCTAAAGACTTGGTTAGAAAACAGTGATTATTAGTAATGCAAACATTCTTGTTTATCTAACCTTTTCAAATTATTTTCTAATTTAAGAATAGAAGGTTGAGAATAAATGCTTAAAATAATTTGTCATTTCTTATATTTCTACATTAAAGTCACTTTTCAGTGCAATAATTTTGTTAGGCAGCTAATTAGACATGTAATTATATAGAGAGACATGTCTCTTAATGTGAGATTTTTTTTATCCTTTATCTACAAAAAGCATGTTTAAAAATTTTCTTACTCCTATTTCTCTTCTCCTCTAAAGGCGATCTCTGATATTAACCGATTGTATATTTTTCTTGTATCCTCTTCCTAAATAATGTGGATATTTGTGTCAAGCTAATGGCCATATCTGGGAAGAGTGATTTCTAAATTGTAAATATTATTTCTGAAAATATGAACCTAATTTAATTCTGTAGAGGAGATGCTCCATTTGGTAAGTTCGATCTGTTGAGGAGATCATACAAAAAGCAATTGAGTTTTTTAAATGGTTTTGGCTCTGATTGGTGATTTTAGTGGGTCACTATATATGTAACGGTTTTATTCCTACTTTTCACATAGCATTGAAACTTCCTTTCGGCAAAACGACAGTGATGCATCTGGTGGCCAGGGAGACGCTGCCAGAGCCAAACTCCCAAGGTAAGCTGCGTGCCAAGGTGGCTCACTTGAGTCACAGAGACAGACGTCACGCTCAGCGGTGGCCGGGTTTTCCTTGGAAATTCTGAGTAAGGAGGTCTTCACAGTTCATGAATAGAGCTTGTCAAGCCAATAACCACTTTGGAAACATGCTAAAATAAAAAAGCATGTATTGGCCTTTTAATTTAAAAAATGCAAACGTAAAAAGAAAGTGAAACAAGACAGTTCTTGTTGTGCGTGGCTGCCTTGCTGCCACCGCCTCTGGTTCCGGCACTTCTGTGAGCTCAGCTTTCCTTCCGTTCCTAGGTCAGAGGAACCGTGAGAAGACGGGCGAGAGCAACTGCTGTGTGATCCTGTAGCCATGGGGCCAGAGACCTGGCGGCGCAGCCTGCCTGTGCATCCCAGAGCTGAACTACTCACGGACTGTCGTCTTTGCTCAAGGAGCTAAAGAGAACCAGGAACATTCTTCACTATCATTTCTTATTTCTTGTATTATTGTGTTGAGCAGTTTTAAAATATATTGGTTTTTGAAAGTAGTCAATCTCCAGGAAAAAAGTTAACAAGTTCCCTCTCGTAGCAGAAACCACTTTGCTGCCACGAAGGTTTTCATCACCAGAACTAACAAATCAGGTGTTCCAAATACAGTTTGCACTAAAAAAGATTGACACTATTTTCCTCACCAGGAGAACTGATAACAGTCTGTGGTACCTAGAAATACTTATACGTACAGTTCCCCACAGGAAGACACCCAGCAGTTACTGAAGTTAATTAATGACTGGGCCAACTGGAGAGGGAAAAATATGGGAGAGGGAGTCAAATGCTGGGTGGATCCAGCGTGCAGACACAGGATGCTGCCCTGAGTGTGACTTCTCCCTGCAACTAATGGAAACACAGAAACAAAACGTGCCTGTTGCTAAAGCGCTCGGGAGAGGGCTGACCAAACCAAGCTTTTCCTCAGCACGAGCACTGAGTCCTGCACTAGCGGAGTGCCTGCTGAGACAGCACAGGAGGGGGCTGCACCTCCGAGCCTTAATGTGGGAGCGGGCTCCAGTCGCCCGGAGGCTTTCGTTCTGTGCGGAAACAGAAAACCTCGTTGACTGATCAGTTTTGTGTATTTGAATATCAGCAAATTGAAATTTTCCTTAATACTTGCTCATCTGTAACAGTGTCCCTGTGTCAGGCATACTCAGTAGAGAGTTCAGGTGAATTCTTACCATTCAAAGATGCATCTCCATGATAACTAGTTCTGTTTCTTTATGTAGTTGCATTGGGTATCAGTGCTTGCAGTTGTATTAAAATCAAAAACTGATTTTTTAAAGGCATACATGATTAAGAATGCCCTTTTATTTTATACCAATAATTTAAAGATTGATATGCTAAAAACAATTTGCACAGCACTAAAGCATGAGCTAGTTTCATCCAAACCTGTAAAAATATGAAAGATTTTATATTTTTTCACTGGGAAGAAATTCTTCCTGGATGAAATTACAAATAATATGTAGAATATATTTAATAAAAGACTTATAAAATACCTAACTGTAGAACCTAAATATAGATTGGCGTGTAGAATATAGAACAATAATCCGTATAAATAACTTTAGCCTTTTTAAAAATGAAGTTGCAGGCTGACATTATGTTCTGTCCTTCTAAGGAGTGTCCATGACCCTTGCAAACATTAAGTGTAAGTGGTTTCAGATGGTCAGCTTTGTCTAAATGTAATCAGGTTATTTTATTCATTGTTAATGCTTTGATGCGAGGCTTTATATGCAGTAGATCTACGAAGATACTGTTCCTACTGATCAGAATTAAATTTGTATAGAGCAGAGTTTTAAAACGAATGTAAATAGCACTAAACATTTTCTTTCTGCAACCTGTACTTATAGATTCTTTATGTAAACTAAATAAAAAATATTGTAGTGCATTTTGGTGGTAATTTTAAAGGTTTTGATTAGGTTAATTGTTTAATGCAGCGTCTCATCCATGTTTTCTAGTTTTATTTCTGAGTCTTTAAAAATTCATTAAATTAATATTCTATTCTTGGTTTTGGGAGTATTCCCAGTGTGTCTTTGATATTTAATCTAGTTAATTTGTGTGCAGTCACACAACGGATAGAATTATGTAGCCTCTGTTTTCACTAAAGTGTTATAGTCGGGAGATGTTAAATATTTATATGCCTTGTTAACCAGCTCAAATGTGAATTCTGTTGGTGTTGAAAGAAGAAGAATCTGGTAGTTACTTAATTGGGCAGTGATGCCATTTATGGCTCTGTTCTTTTGTAAGACAAACTACTGGTAATTATTTTAATACCTATTTTAATTCTAATTACTCTTCTGTTTTTCCATAAAGATTGTCAGTTAATTATGATTTTTTAATGATGGTTAAATATTCTCTCTTGGTTTTCAATATATTTTTCTGTATGTTCCCACATTATATATTTCCCTTTAATAAGACCTCGATTTAGAATTTGCCAAGTGAGATAAACTGGTTCATTCATAGAGAAAGAATTATGTCACTTAATATCATATTGTACAAAATGAAAAAAATAAAAAGTATCAGTAAAATTATATACTGAAAACACCAAAAATTTAAATGCCTTAATAGTGTATATGTGAAAAAAAACTCAGCTGTCCCGTTGAAAATAACTCCTTGGACCGCCTGATGGATGAAATATGATTGATCTTTTCCAAGGCTACTATTGAAAATCCTTCTGCCAAAAACAGCAGCTTTGTTCCCCGAAGGCGAGGGCCACAGAGACCCCGCTGGGGACGGAAGCCTGCATCACGGCTGCGCTAGTGCCCCTCCCCTCGCGCTGCCCTCTCCGCTCCTCCCCACAGGGCTCCTGGGCAGGGAGAGCAGCTTTCCATCACTCAGACCCCAGCCTGGCTCCTGGTCTGAACTCTGCTTTCTCTCTAAATAAGTTGTATCTTACGAAACGAACCTAACATCACCATTCACATTAAAGGAGGTTTTTTTCCATAACAAAGCTTTTATCCTTAGTTTTATGACGTCATCGTGACCAATGTTAAAGTAATTTCTGTTAGCTGATTGTGATAATGTTTAATGTGAAAAGAAATTAAAACTTTCTTCATCTATTGTAGAATCTCTCTCTTCTTTTCAGTGACTTCCATTCATAATGTTGGTATATTTTCCTGTCCTTTACCTCTCTGCTATCTTTCTCCTCTTTTTTTTTTTTTTGCCAATATATTTTATTATCCTGTTGAGTAAAATTCAGGTTTTACTGTGGCTTTATTTTACCTAAATGGAAGAGAAGTGATCAACCAGCATGGGACGTGCCTTCCTCCCATCCCAGTCAATAGAACCCCATCTTAGAGGCACTCTACTTTCTCCCATTATCGTCTTCTACTAGAGTCACTTACTAGCAGAGTGATAGAGGCGGGAGGGAGCGTTAAAGAGGTGTAGTACATAGTACATAGCCTGTCACCAGGGCAGAAACAAACCGCAGACTCCTGGCGGTTTCCTAGGCACAGGGTCTGTGCCCCAAGTGAGGCAGGTGACTCTGGGACTGCTAGCTTACCCGGCCACCCACCCCCCAGAAGTCTGCAACGGGTTACAGCTCTTGTCCGCACAGGGTGGGGGCATGGTTGACTTCGGGAACAGTTGATGGCCGAGATGAAGTGAGAAACATCCAGCCCTTAGATTTCCAGCTGTAAGCCAATACTGCAGTGTGAAAAATAGTTTCATCTGTGGTCCTTGACCATGGGGACAAATGTTTATATTTCTGCCTCTTTTTCAAAATGACAGCTTTTAAGAAATACAGAGTAGACATTGTAAATCGACATTCGGGAGAAGGCGTGTCACTCTCGTCCAGTGTTTGGCCAGTGAGCGAGGGGCTGGGTAAGCTTCCTAAAGGGGCAGAGCGCATGACTGGTTTGAGAAGGTAGCTGCTGCATATCCCGACATTCAGTATGTGAAGCATTGCTTGAAGCTTACTGGGTGGAAGAGAAGTCTGCGATGTGGCGGGAGAAGCTTGCAGTCATCCAGTAGCACCTGAGATTTCAAATCAGAAACCCCACAAAAATAGCTGGAGTTGGGAGTCAGGCCTGGGTTTGAGCTGGGTGACTGAGCCAGCTACTAAGGCAGCCTCAGATTTTCCTACGTAAAATCATCCTATTCGGTAGGGTTGTTACGAGGGTTACTTTACAGTGGATATTTAAAGCACGACTTTGCCTAAGAACCAGTGCCCGGCAAACCTGCCTAGGGCTGGATGTGGGAAATACACAGTGTGTGCTGGGCACCAATGTGGACTAGAAAAGTAGTTCACAGAAGGGCCATGGAAAATACGTGGATGGTTCTATGTCCAAAGACATGTATTTGAGTAGAGGATGCAGGAATTCAGCAGTGAGACGTGGCCTCAGCTGCACCCTGTTAAGAGCTTGGACAGGACGCAGAACTGGTCATGCTGACCCTAAGGATGGAAGCTGGCGGGGAATCTGAGGTGGGGTTTGTTAGTTACTAAGGTAGAAAAACACGCACACAGGCTGTTCAACAGAAAGAAGTCTTAGGGAACGTTGGGACCAGCTCTGGGGTGAAGTAAGGACTGTCCCTGCACCACAACGCCGGCCCCGGGGCTTGGGGAGTTCTGTTCTGAGCCTGCTCAGACGAACACTGAGGCAAGACCCTGTGGTGACACAGTGGCTTAATGAGCAGAACCCACCTTACTTGCTCAGAGTCTGTAGCTCTTCGACCTGCTGAGAATGCCACCCAACGGGGCTAGCAGAGCTAAGGGCAGCAAGGAGCTCTTCCTGGGTTCATTCGGGCCCGGAGGGAGAGGAGGAGGCAGCGGGAGTTGGGAGCCCACCGAGGAGGGGGGTGGGTGTGCCCTCGTGGGCTCGCGTGGATAACACTAGCACACTCTGGCGGCTGCCAAGCTGGACGGGCCCTGGCTTTTCTTTTCCCGTGACTCCAGGAAGCCTGGCCCTTACCCCAGCTCTGATGTGGCTGGTTGGCGGTGGGAGAGCGAGGTTGTGTTTACTGCTGGGTGGGCCTTGCTCTGTGAAGATGCCACGAGTTTCACCGAGTGGGAGCCACAGCAGGAGAAGCCACGGGCCCTGGAGCGCCCAGGCCGCCTGCTGGGTAACCTGATGTACTTGCTAGGGCAAGTCCAAAGCGTCTCTAGTGATACAACGCCAACGTGTACTCCAAGCTTTCTGAAATGAGCTCGCGAAAAGGTCAGAAAATACAAAGATGAGTTTGTGTTCACTTTGCTAAGAGGAAAAAAAAAATCTCTTGGAAGTGGGTGTTTGGCGAAGCCCTTAAGTCGCTGCCTGGCGTGGCTACACCTCCCATCCAAGTGCCTGGTTCCAGTCCCAGCCCCTCCACTGGGATCCTGCTTCCCGCCAATGTGCACCCTGGGAGGTAGCAGGTGATGGCTGGACTAGTTAGGTCCCTGCCACCCACGTGGGAGACCTAGGTTGAGTTCTGGCCCAGCGCCAGTTGATAACAGCATTTGGGCGGTGAACTGGGCAAGTATGCCTTAGTATATATGCCTGATTGTTTTTTTCTGCTTATACGATTGATGTCTGGGGTTGATGTATCCTGGTGGGTTAGGCCGCCTCCTGAGACGTCAGCACTCCATATGGGCACCAATTCAAGTCCCGGCTGCTCCACTTCCTGCTAACGTGCCTGGGAAAGCAGCAGAAGATGGCCCAAGTACTTGGGCCCCTGCCACCCACATGGGAGACCCAGATGGAGCTCCCGGCTCCTGGTTTTGGCCTGGCCCAGCTCTGGTGGCTGCAGCCATTCAGGGAGTGAACCAGTGAATGGGCGACCTCTGTTTCTCTGTCAACCTACCTTTGAAATAAATAAAAGGTTTTTTTAATTGATTTTTATTCATTGTAGAACATTTCATGATTATAGAAAAGTCTGAAGGAAGAAAAGTAATGTCATCACCCAGAATCAACTGTTTTTGAAAATAGAATTGCCTTCATAACTCTTTTTTTTAGAGTGCTAGGTACTCTGCTCAGCTTGTAATTTGGTATTTGAGGAATTGCTGGGTCAATTGGTGCTTACAGTTGCTCCAGGGTTGGTTTAAGGCTGGCCTAGAACAGAGCAGGCAAATCTAGGTGGCACTCTTTGGGTGTAGGCTGCTCGGCAGAGGGCTCCCGGGGATCGTCCTAAGCCGTTAGCGCAGTTTGGGCTCCCGGGGATCGTCCTAAGCCGTTAGCGCAGTTTGTTTAGGAAACTCGTGTTCCAGCTCTGAGGCCCCAGGCATTCCCAGTGTGCTCTCCTCCTAGGCTCTTCCTTTGCAGCCTGGGTGGCATCTCCTGGCTTCAAAAGTCCATTTTGACAACATGAATTAAAAGGAGGGATGCCTTTCACGCTGCTCTTGGTTTTGTTCGCTGGCTTGCTGGTGGGGGTTTGGGCCTGCCGACCCTGCCCACTGGGAGATGCTGCCTCCCGCTTTAACATGGCCCTCTTTTTAAAATTTTTTAATTGTTTTCATTTTTATTTGAAAAGCAGAGAGACAGAGAAAGAGAGAGGGCAGAGACAGATCTTCCATCTGCTGGCTCACTCCCTAAATGGCTGTATCAGCTAGGACGAGATCAGGCCAAAGCCAGGAGCTCCGTCCCTGTCTCCTACATGGAGGGCAGGGGCTCAAGCGTTTGGGCCATCAGTCCCTGCCTTCCCAGGAAAGCTGGAATTAGGAACCAGAGCTGGAACTGGAACCTAGACCCTCTGTTATGGGAGCAGGCGTTCCAAGAGCACCTCAACTGATGCTCCATACGCCACCTTCAAATCAGCTCTTGGCGTCTGGAGGAATTACTCCCATGCCTACATTAAAATTTTAGGGGCCTGTGTTAGGGTGTAGCAGGGAAAGCCGCCGCCTGCAGTGCTGGCGTCCCATATGGGCTCTGGTTCGAGTCCTGGCTGCTCCACTTCCAAACCAGCTCGGTGCTTATGGCCTGGGGAAGCAGTGGAAGCAGTGGGAGATGGCCCCTGCACTCAGAAGAAGCTCCTGGCCTCAACCTGGCCCAGACCTGGCCGTTGTGGCCACTTGGGGAGTGAACCAGCAGATGGAAGGTTATCTGTGTGTGTGTGTGTGTGTGTGTGTCTTCCTCTCTTTCTTTCAAAGAAATAAATTATTTCAAATAAATAAATCTTAAAAATTTAAATACACTACATACAGAGTTTATATTTTTCATCTTTGCATATCCCCAGCATAGAATGTTCTCTTAAAGCATACCTTGTGGCTGTGTGATACTCCATTTTGTTGGCATGCCATTTTCATTTATTTGTTTAATGTCCAGTGTGAAAACCACATGGAATAGCATTACATTCTACCAGAATGGCCAGAATGAAAAGACCCGACAATACTAAGTGTTAGCAAGCATGTGGGTGCAAACGAAGTGCTCATATATTCCTAGACGGGTGGACACTCGAACAACCGTGTCACTGAGGGCTTGTATACAGTGTCTGCCAAAGCTAAACATTTTGTACACCCTCTGCTCCAGCAATTTTACTTCTGGATAAGTAGCCAACAGAAAACTGTGCTTGTTCATAAGAAGCAAGATACTCAGTTATTGCCTTCACAAACCAGAAACAACGCAGATACCCATCAGCAACAGAATGGATTCTGAAATAGCAGGATATTCTCAGTGAGCCGCACCAAAGCAACAGAAGCAAAGAGCCCACTCCTGCAGCATGCAACATCCAGGAAAGAAGCCAGGCATTAAGAAATACACACTGGATGTGCTCATTTAAATAAAATGCAAAAACGTGCAAAAATAGTTTATGGAAGTCAAATCAGTGACCACCTTCAGTTGTGGGGAGTGAGGTAGTGGTGTGCTGTTAACCAGGAGAGAATGAGGGGGCTCTCCAGGTGCTGAAAATGTCCTGTATCGAAATGTTTGTGGCCACCTGGTACTAATTTAATACCACCATTTAAAAATTCATTAAGCTGTCCGGCGCCGCGGCTCACTAGGCTAATCCTCTGCCTGCGGCGCCGGCACCCTGGTTCTAGTCCCGGTCGGGGCACCAGATTCTGTCCCGGTTGCTCCTCTTCCACTCCAGCTCTCTGCTGTGGCCCGGGAGTGCAGTGGAGGATGGCCCAAGTGCTTGGGCCCTGCACCCGCATGGGAGACCAGGATAAGCACCTGGCTCCCGGCTTCAGATTGGCGTAGTGCTGGCCGTGGTGGCCATTTGGGGGGTGAACCAATGGAAGGAAGACCTTTCTCTATCTCTCTCTCTCACTGTCTAACTCTGCCTGTCCAAAACAAAAAAAATCATTAAGCTGTCTACTTATAACAGATGAGTACACTTACTGCATATAATTTCTGGGCATACATTGGATCTCAATAAAAACAATGTAAAAAGAAACAAGTAATAAGTTCCTACAGTGTGCCAGAAAGTACACAAGACTCGGGATATAATGGTCATAGCGCTGTCCACCTTGGAGCTTACCGGAGCTCAAAAGTGAACCACATGCTTTTTCAAATGTTTCCTCACATAGGGGAAACTACCAATGTTTGACTACATGAAGACTATACATTTTAAAAAATTTTCCCCAGCTGTGTAAAAAATTTGAAACACATAAAATTATAAAATAATCTAATCTATATATTTCTTAACCACATATCTGGCTCATTTTTTTCTCTCTGTTTCTATATAGAGAGAAATTAGATACATGTGATAGAGACAGAGAGTTTGGAGGCAAGAAGTGAATTTCTTAAATGTGCACATCTCAAGGCCAACGCTGTGGCGTAGCCAGTAAAGCTGCCACCTGTGGTGCCGGCATCCCATATGGGCACCGGTTTGAGTCCCGGCTGCTTCACTTCTGCTCCTGCTCTCTGCTATGGCCTGGGAAAGCAGTAGAAGATGGCCCAAGTCCTTGGGCCCTTCACCCTCGTAGGAGACCTGGAAGAAGCTCCTGGCTCCTGGCTCCTGGCTCCTGGCTCCTGGCTCCTGGCTTCGGATTGGCACAGCTCCTGCTGTTGCGGCCGTTTGAGTAGTGAACCAGCGGATGGAAGACCTCTCTCTCTCTCTCTCTCTCTCTGTGTGTGTGTAACTCAGCCTTCCAAATAAATAAATAAATCTTTTTTAAAGTGCACATCTCCTGATGCTGTATCCCTAAATACTATGGGTCTGTTCCATCCCAGTTCTCTCCAAGAAATGTCACATGGGGTTAAATATACTATCTAAACACAGCCAGTACCAAATTCTACCCCCGATTCCCTAGAAATGTCTTAGAATTTCTTTCCCCTGCTCCCCACCGCATAGGATCCAACCCGCCGGCCCGCAGTGCCCTGCAGCTGGCAGGCCGCGTCATTCTCTCACTCAGAACAACTCCCAGAGGCCTTTCGTCTCCCAAGACACGGACGCCTCTGAAGAGCCCAGCCTATTGCTGTGCAGCCTCTTCAGAGACATTGGGGGTCGGGGGGGTCTTCACTCCCGCATCCTGGCATTCCTCGGGCCTCCGTGCTCCCGAGGGACCACCATCCTGCCTCCAGCTCCGGGTGTCACCGTATCACATCAGCACCTCCACTTCCCCCCATCACGGTCCCCCTCCTTGTTGTCCTCATCCAAGGACCCCACTCCCTTCAGTCCTCCTTCCTGCTACATTCTTGATGACTTCAGAATCCTCATGACCGGGTCCTCCCCTCCGCCCTGCCAGCAGCCCCACCACCGTCTCAGTGTGAAACCTCCCCCCTTTTCCTGGGTCACTCCACCCGGCACCCCAACAGCCTCACCTCCGTCTGTAGCCAACGACCCGACAGCATTTCTCTGTTCCTCGTGCATTTTATTTTCTTTTTTTAAAAAAAGACTCATTTATTTATTTGCAAGGCAGAGTTACTGGGGGAGTAGAGATAGGGAGAGAGAGAGAGAGATCTTCCATCCACCGATTCACTCCCCAAATGGCCATACCCACCAGGGCTGGGCCAGGCCGAAGCCAGGAACCAGGAGCCAGGAACTTGCTAAGGGTTTCCCACATGGGTGCGAGGGCCCAAGGACTTGGCCATCTTCCACTGCTTTCTCAGGCCATAGCAGGGAGCTAGATCGGAAGTGGAGAAGCAGGGACTCGAACTGGAGCCATATGGGATGCTGCTGTAGCAGGCAGCAGCTTAACCTGCTGCACCACAGCACTGGGCTTCCTCTTTGGGCCCCCTCCTGGTGTATTTCCTTCCCTCCCCCACAGAGCTGAATGCAGTGGACGCTCCTTTAATCCTGCTGTTTGCAAATACCCTCAGCTCTCTCAACCCTCTCCTGCTTTGCAGGCAAAATCCTAAACCTGGTTAAGTCCAACTCTTGACCCCTTCTGCACTCGCAACTGCACAGCCAGATAGGACTAAAGGAAAACACAAATTTCGTTCACTGGTCTAAGTGCACGGCTTGGTGCGGCCACTGGCGCCCTCGCCACATACTGACTTCTGTGCAGACCCCATGGGAACAAACAGAAGAGGAATTCCCCAAGTCCCGCCTCCCTCCGCCATGTGTGCAATGGTCAGGATCTACATGTAAGTTCTGCGTCCTCTTCTGTTAGCCGCTCCTCTTTGAGACCAGTTTTTCAAGCTGTACCGTAGATCCCATTCCCTCTATCGAAGATGTCTGGAAGTTGGCGACTGCCTGTGTCTCCTGAATTTCTTCCTTTCTCCTGGGCCACCTCCTCCAGCCCAGAAACATGCAGTCCTCCAAGCAAATAAAGCAAAACCCCCTGATTAACAATTCCAGCTGTGACCGATGTCTTTTGTATTTTTTTAAAATTTTTTTGACAGGCAGAGTTAGACAGTGAGAGAAAGAGACAGAGAGAAAGGTCTTCCTTTTTCCATTGGTTCAGCCCCCAAGTGGCCGCTACGGCCAGCACGTTGCGGCTGGCGTACTGCGCCAATCTGAAGCCAGGAGCCAGGCGCCTCTCCTGGTCTCCCATGGGGTGCAGGGCCCAAGCACTTGGGCCATCCTCCACTGCACTCCCTGGCCACAGCAGAGAGCTGGCCTGGAAGAGGGGCAACCGGGACAGAATCCGGCGCCCCGACCGGGACTAGAACCCGGTGTGCCGGCGCCGCAGGCGGAGGATTAGCCTAGTGAGCCACGGCTTCGGCCAATATTTTTTTAATTTTTAAAAAACTTCCATTCTCACTTGAAAGGCAGAGAGACAGAAATTTTGAGTATGAAGTAAACTGAAAGCAGACTAATGTAAGACTTAAGAGAGGGAAAAGGAGAGGAATGTGGAGAACGGGTGGGAGTGTGGGCAGGAAGGAGGGTAAGGTGGCAAGTATCACTATGTTCCCAAATCTGTATACATAAAATACATGAAAGTTGTATGTCTTAAAGTTTTTTAAAAAGAAGAGAGTGATAGGAACTCAAGTGCTTGAACCATCCCCTGCTGCCTCCTAGGGTGTGCATCAGCAGGAAACTGAAATCAGAAGCAGAGCTGAGGGGCGGGCGATATGTAGTAGGTTTGAGTCCCGGCTGCTCCACTTCCAATCCAGCTCTCTGCTGTGGCCTGGGAAAGCAGAAGGTGGCCCAAGTCCTTGGGCCCCTGCACCCGCGTGGGAGACCTGGAAGAAACTCCTGGTTCCTGGCTTCGGATCAGCCCAGCTCTGGCCATTGTGGCCATTTGGGGAGTGAACCAGCATTTGGAAGATCTCTCTCTCTCTCTCTCTCTAACTCTACCCCTCAAATAAATAAATAAATCTTTAAAGAGAGAAAGAGAGAGAGAAAGCTGCAGCAGAGCTGATACCAGGCACTCTAACACAGGCTGCAGGCATCCAACCGTGCCAGAAGCCTACCCCTCTAGGTCTTCTTTTAAGTCAGATTTATTGAGGTATAATTTACATAGATAAAACACACCTATTTTAAGTATGTAATTCAATGTGTTTGATGAATGTCTGCAGCCTTGTAGCTGCCACCACGATCAATTTGCTATTCATATTTTCTATTCTGCCATGTTTCGGTTGTGGTTATTAGGTGTCTTTCAAAAAAGGTGTTCATTTTACAACTGGCACACCTATTGACAAAGTTGTGAATAATAGTTACCTGTTATCCTTTTCATGCCTGTAAAAGCTGTGGCAATGTGACCTTTTCCCACTTCTGATACAGGTAATTTCTCTCTCTCTCTCTCTCTCCCTCCCTCCCTCCCACTTGTTCTCTCTCTCTCCCAGCTATGTTACTGATTTTATTGAAGCCTTTTTCATTGGTTATATTACTTACAAATGTTCTATTTCATTGATCTCTACTGTTTTTTTCTTTCAATTTATTATTTTAATATGCTCTTCCTTTTTCAAGCCTCTAAGGCAGAAGTTTAGATGGACTTTTTCCTCCTGATATAAGTATTAAAGCATACATTTCCTTCTAAGCACTACTTAAACTGCATCCCACAAGCTTTGATATGCTGCATTCTCATTTTCATTCAGTCAAAAGAATTCTAGTTTCCATTGTGGTTTCTGCCCACGGGTTATTCAGCAGTATATGTTTTATTACCAAGAACTATCCTGGTTATTGATTTCCAATTTAATTCCATTAGAGACTGAAAACATTTCTGTATGATTTCAAGTCTTTTAAATGTACTAAAACTTGCTTCATGGCCCAACACAGGATCTACCTTGGTGGAAATTCCATGAGCCCTTGGTTAGAAGGTGTATTATGGACACAATTTTTGTGTGCAGTGTTCTATAAATACCAATTAAATAAAATTTGTTGGTATGGTTGTTCAGGTCTTACTAATATTCTGTCTACCTTTCAAGTTATTACTGAAAGAACTGTTGAAATTCCCAACTATAAATCTGGGTTTGTTTAATTCTTCTTTTTGTTGGTTAGTCTTCATTTGAAGCTATGTAATTAGGTGCATACGCAATCAAGATTGCTATATCTCTTTGAACCTTTTAGCATTACAAAATCTCTTTTTTTTTTCTTCTCTTAAAGATTTATTTATTTGAAAGTCAGAGTTACACAGAAAGAGGAGAGGCAGAGAGAGAGAGAGAGAGGTCTTCCATCCACTGGCTCACTCCCCAGTTGGCTACAATGGCCAGAGCTGTGCTGATCCGAAACCAGGAGCCAAGAACTTATTCCAGGTCTCTCATGTGGATTCAGGGGGCCCAAGGACTTGGGCCATCTTCTACTGCTTTCCCAGGCCACAGCAGAGAGCTGGACTGGAAGTGGAGCAGCCGGGACTCAAACCAGCATCCGTATGTGATGATGACACTGCAGGCAGCGACTTTACCTGTTACTCCACAGCGCCAGCCCCACAAAATGTCTTTCCTTCTTTCAGATATTACTTTTCCTAAATTCCACTTTTTCCTTGATGCTTTATCCCCACTGCAACTTTCTAACGACTGGAGTTTCCAAGTGTATCTTTTCTGCGTATTTATTTTATTTATCTGAAAGACGTAGAAACAGAAAGACAGAGAAAAAGAAGCAAGCAGCAATCTCCTATCCTCTGGGTCATTCTGCAAATGCCTGCAATAGCCAGAGCTGGGCCAGGCTCAAGTCAGGAGCTGGTCACTGAATCTGGGTCACCCACATGGTAGCGTAGACCCAACTCCTTGAGGCATCACCTGCTGCGTCCCAGGGTGCAACAGGCAAGAACCTGGAATCAGAGCAGAACTGGGACTTGGACCCAGGCACCCCAATATGAGACACGGGCGGGCTGTCCCAGTCAGCATGTGACATGCAGCTCCAAATGCCCACTCCATTCCGTACTTGTATTTTTAAGCATTTAATATTTTTATATTTAAAGTGTGTTTCCTATAAACTTCATGCAGTATGTTCTTTTTCTTTTTAAAGATTTATTTATTTACTTGAGAGTCAGAGTTACAAACAGAGAGAGGAAGAGACAGAACCTGCTGGTTCACTCACCAAATGGCTGAAATGGCCGGAGCTGGGCCAGGCCAGAGCCAGGAGCCGGGAGCTTCTTCTGGGCCTCCCACATGGGTGCAGGGCCCCAAGCACTTGGCCCATCTTGTACTGCTTTTCCAGGCCATTAGAGGGAGCTGGATAGGGAGTGGAGCAGCCGGGACTCAAACTGGTGCTCATATAGGATGCTGGTGCTGCAGATGGATGCCCAACCCACTATTTCACAGCGCCAGCCTCGTATAGTATGTTCTTGCTTTAAATATAAAAATCTAGGGGCTGGAGTTATGGCATAGCAGGTAAAGATGCCGCCTGTGACACCAGCATGTCATATGGGCGCTGGTTCGAGTTCTGACTGCTCCACTTCCGATCCAGTTCCTTGCTAATGCTCTTACATTTATGTGTATATTTACCAGTTCTAAAAGTCTACACTCCTTTTTAGCTACAAATTCCATCTGATATCATTTTCCCTAGTCCTGTGTCTGTTATTTTTGAGAGCAATTGATTCATTCATCAAATATTTATTAGAGTTTTCTTTATGCCTGCAACTATGCTGGCACTGGAGTTTTAATGCTGAATAAGAAATAGCCTTTTGTTTTTTAAAAAGTATCTTCCTGAGGCCAGCGCTGTAGCACAGCGGGTAAAGCCACCGCCTGAAACACCAGCATCCCATATGGGCATTGGTTCGAGTCTTGGCTGCTCCACTTCCGATCCAGCTCTCTGCCATGGCCTGGGAAAGCAGTGGGAGATGGCCCAAGTCCTTGGGTCCCTGCACCACATGGGAGACCCGGAAGAATCTCCTGGCTCCTGGTTTCGGATTAACACAGCTCCGGCCACTGCGGCCAATTGGGCAGTGAACCAGTGGATGGAAGACCTCTCTCTCTCTCTCTCTCTGCCTCTCCTTCTCTCTGTGTGTAACTCTGACTTCCAAATAAATAAATAAATCTTTTTTTAAAAAAATGTCTCTTCCTTGGGATAATTTTTAAAGTTCACCATACTGTGCTCATCCTAACATTTTTTAATAATAAACGGAAATCAAATAACCAGAGCACCCCTAGGATATATGCTCTGACCTGAAGACAGGAAGTTGTTTCAAAACTTTTTTTTTTTTACATTAGTTATGGCTCAATAGGGTTGAATGGCTCCCAAAGAGTACATTCGATCTCACACTTTGTTCACTAAACAATAAATCTCAACATACAAGTAACAGGAGTGTGCTCCGGTCACATGAGGTCACAAGAAATGTGGTGTTCCATCCCAGGTTCCACATTTCAGGTTCACGAACATACCTGAGTACATTCATAGATGACCGAGAAGGACCCTGAGGATCTAGAAATGATGCCGTGGGTGGGGCCATCAGAGGAAATGGGGAAGTTCAACCCCCACAGAAAGAAAAGAGACAGATCCCCATTTTCAAATATCTGCAGGGCCTCTATGTAGAAAAGTGTTATTATATCTCACGTCAGTTGCAACAGTGGCCAAAGCTGATGGACAGAATTCACAGGGAGGTAGATTTTTTTTGAAAGATTTATTTATTTACTTGAAAGGCAGAGTTAGAGAGAGGCGGAGAAAGAGAGGTCTTCCATCCACTGGTTCACTCCCCAATTGGCCACAATGGCCGGAGCTGTGCTGATCCAAAGCCGGGAGCCAGGAGCTTCCAGGCCTCCCACACAGGTGCAGAGACCCAAGGACTTGGGCCATCTTCTACTGCTTTCCCAGGCCATAGCAGAGAGCTGGATCAGAAGTGGAGCAGCCGGGACTCAAACCAGAGCCCATATGGGATGCCAGCACTGCAGGTGACGGCTTTACCCAGTACGCCACAGCGCTGGCCCCACGGAGAGCTCTGGGCCCTGCATTGCGGGGAGGTGCAGAGGATCAGGCGTCGGTGTTAGGATGAATTAGTGCAATGAGCCTGTGCTCCTTTCCAGCCCCGATTCCACCCCTGCTGGATTTCTCTGTCCATTCTTGCTCTTCTCCAAGGCAAGGTTGTGGGCGATCCCAACAGAGCACTTTTCTCCCCACCCCCGCCTTCTGCCAATCAGGCAAACTGCTCCCTGGTGTGGCCCAGGCCCATCAGGCCCTCCTGCAAAGCTACGTGACCTTCAAGCTGACTGGAGAAGCAGAGTGGCGCCAGTGTTGGTTCTGTCCTATAGTTAGCGTTCCCCTGAGTTAGTTACGTCCCTCCTCCCTGCTCTTTAAAAAGCGTACGTGGCTGTTGTTAAACACACATGTTCATCGGAGCCTTACCCGGTGTTTCTCTGTGGGCAAAGGACACCTCCGCCCTGCTCTCCCGACCGTGTGGCTTTGCAGGACCGAGCTGCACAAGGTTATTTGGCTGCCTGTGCTCACCCAGCGTTCACTCGGAGGCAGCCCCTCACTGCCTTTTTCCCCACAAGACCAATCCAGGATGCTCCTGGGACCTCTACTTAATCATCAATCTTCCTCGCATACTCAGCTTCTCCGAGGAACCACTTTTATGCTTCAACTAAAGTGTGACTGTCCCATAGCTTTGTCTAAGCTAAGGGTCGCAACAAAATAGAGACTCGGGAAAAGCTAACATCTTAAGGCTTTTCTGCAAGTTCCCATCCCAAGGCACTAGGAGTGAGCCAGAAGAGGGAAGGAGGTTGGAATAAAGTGAAGGCACACACAGGGTGGTGTTACAAGCTGGCTGGAGCGTCAAGACCACACAGGCAGCCTGGCCTAGGCTGGCCCCTATCACCACTGATCCTCACCACTCCCCGTACTCCTGAACCCTGCACGTCCCTGTGCATCCGGGAACCTCCTGGACAGCCCCCTGTCCCTTCCTACCTGCTCCTATTTCCTCCTTTCTTGGCCTGATGAGCAATCGGCACCCTGAAGACATCAACACAATCCCATGTTATTATTTCAGTCGGTAAAAGCTGCATGATCTTGAGGAATTCATTTAAACTCCATTTTTCAGTTCCCTTAAGTATTGAAAAGAAAGAGGGCTGGCGCCGCGGCTCAGTAGGCTAATCCTCCGCCTGCGGCACTGGCACACCGGGTTCTAGTCCCGGTTGGGGCTCCGGATTCTGTCCTGGTTGCTCCTCTTCCAGTCCAGCTCTCTGCTATGGCTCAGGAGTGCAGTGGAGGATGGCCCAAGTGCTTGGGCCCTGCACCCCATGGGAGACCAGGAGAGGCACCTGGTTCCTGAGTTCGGATCAGTGCGGTACGCCGGCTGCAGCAGCCATTAGAGGGTGAACCAATGGAAAAGGAAGACCTTTCTCTCTGTCTCTCTCTCTCACTGTCCACTCTACCTGTCAAAAAAAAAAAAAAAAAAAAAAAAGAAAGAAAGAAAAAAAAGAGAAGGCTCACCCCACTGTGCTTGTAGGAAGTGTTGTGGGGACAAATGAAAGGCTATGTGTAAAAATGCCTTGTATTTATATGTGATATACATCACGACTTTAAGTGGCCTGGATGGACAAGTGAGTCACAGTTGGCCATGGGAAAGACAATATGACATCAAAAGCTCACAGGGAGGGGCTGCCACTGTGGCGTAGTGGGTGCCTGCAGTGCCGGCATCCCATATGGGCACCAGTTCTAGTCCCGGCTGCTCCACTTCCGATCCAGCTCTTTGCTGTGACTTGGGAAAGCAGTAGAAGATGACCCAAGTCCTTGGGCCCCTGCACCCACGTGGGAGACCTGGAGGAGACTCCTGGCTCCTGGCTTCGGATTGGTGCAGCTCCAGCTGTTGCAGCCATCTGGGCAGTGAACAAGCGGATGGAAGACCTCTCTTACTCTCTCTACCTCTGCCTCTCTATAACTCTGCCTTTCAAAGAAATAAACCTTAAAAAAAAAAAAGAAAGATCACAGGGATGCTTAGGAGTTTCCTGTTGCTGTTGTAACGAATTAGCGTAAACTTGGTTAAAACAATGCAAATGGCTCGCCTTCCAGCTTTGGAGGCCGAAGGTCTGAAAACATCCTACTGGACTCAAATGTAGGTGATGAAGAGACTGCACCTCCGCACAGAGGCTCTAGGGAGGAATCAGCTTCCCTGGGTTTTCCAGTTTCCAGAGGCCACTTGCATTCCTTGGCTTGTGGCCCCATCCTCCACCTTCAAAGCCAGCCACGGTGGGTTGAGTCGTACACACAATGCCCCACCCTGACCCCATCCTCTCCCTCCCTTTTGCACTTCTTAAGACCCCTGTGATGACTTGGAGTCCAGCTGGAGAATCCGGGATAAGCTCTGCGTTAAGGACAACTGAGGAGCAGCCATAATTTCATCCGTGACCTGACCTCTTGTTTGCTGTGTAATGCAACATTTTCACAGGTGCCAAGATTGGAACGTGGGCATCTTTGTGGGTCCTACCGCAAGACCGAGGTAAACTCAGGTAAGTTACATGGCCTTCTCTCATTAGTAGCATGAGACCTAGGACGTCTGTTTCACCAGACAGCTGGCGATGACGCGTGTGACACATGCAACACTGAGCGCTTACCTCATGTTTCACAGTGTTTGTTCCTTCCTGCACCTCCCCAAAGCTCAGGTGTCTCTCCACAAATATGGCCTCCCAGGAGAGGAGGATTCGTCTCAATTGGGCTCCCCTACGTTTAAAAAAGAGTTTTTTGTTAATATATAATAACCATACATATTTACGAGGTAAACAGTGTGCTGTTTCAAAAGGCATATACAGTGTGTAATGGGTCATTAGCATCTCCATCTTCTTATCATTTCTTTGTGTTTGCAGCCTCCAAAGTCTCTTCTCATTTTTCTTAAACCCATAAAGGAGTTTTGTAAACTGCAGACCGCCAGCCCTGCTGTGCAGCACCGGAACTCGTTCCTCCTATCTCATTCTGCTCTGGTCTTCAGTACCCCTTTTCCCTCCGTCCCCTTTCTGCCCTGCAAGTCCTAGCCTGCAGTGACCACCCCTCTACTCTCTCCTCCTCTGAGGCTGACTTTTTCGGTTTTCACATATAAGACAGAGCACGCAATATTTGTCTTTCTGTGCCAGGCTCATTCCACTTAACATAGAGATCCCCAGGACCTTCCATTTTGCCGCTGGTACTAGGTTTTCACCCCCTTATTTGTGGCTGCATAATACCCTGGTGTGTGTGTATATACCACATCTTTATCCATTCCTCTGTCTGTTGCCCTACATTCTTCAAACTCTGTTTGACTCACATACCTTTCCCTTCCTACAGCCACAAATACTTCTCACGCTTTCTCTGCAACTTCCCTCTTTCCAGCCAAGTAATTTGTTTGTAAGAATCATTTTCAGGACTGGCACCATGGCATAGTGGGTTAATCCTCTGCCTGTGGCACCGGCATCCCATGTGTGCACCAGTTCGAGTCCCGGCTGCTCCACTTCCCGTCCGGCTCCCTGCTATGGCCTGGGAAAGCAGTAGAAGATGGCCCAAGTCCTTGGGTCCCTGCATCCACGTGGGAGACCCGGAAGAAGCTCCTGGCTCCTGGCTTCGGATCAGCGCAGCTCCGGCTGTTGCGGCTATTTAGGGAGTGAACCAGCGGATGGAAGACTTCTCTCTCTCCCTGTCTCTCTCTCACTCTCTCCCTCTCCCTCTCACTGTCTGTAACTCTACCTCTCAAATAAATAAATAAAATCTTAAAATAAAAGAGTCATTCTCTTCCAGACTTTACTCTTTGGCCTTTTTCAAAGAAAGCACTTACTGACCACCCAAAGTCTTAGGAGACAAAGATGAAGCTTTCAACTTCTCCTGTGCACGCCCCCTCCTTCCCTTGAATTCTGAAACGCAAGTACGAACACCTCTCTCCATGGAAAGCTCCAGGGTTATATTTTCCAGTCCTCTTTCTCCAAGGGACAAATAAGCTCATTATTCACTCAGCATAGCTGCTCTGTCTCCAGTTGCTGGGAGGCAGCTTCAGCGGAATGTTCTGGAAGGAAAGTGTGTGTGACCCGGGCTCCACACCGGAGGCAGCGTAAGGAGCTGAAGTGTAGCTTGCTTTCTCCTCATTTTCCCCCAGTTTAGTTTAACTCAATTTTAGAATTCCATTTTCTCAAAATAAGATTCAAATCAATAGTCATTGTTTGATGTTCTCAGTTTCCTATCTTCGGATGAGTTTTCCTAGCCAGCTGGCCATGACCCTGACCCCGCGTCGGCGGGTGGCCTGCAGCTGCCTTTGAGGGAGGAGCTCTCTCCACCTCCCTGCAAGGTAAGCGGGTTCCCCTCTGAATGTCACTGCCCCATCTCAGCCCCAGAAACCCGGGCACAGGCACGATTTGGACAGCTCTGAGCTGCGGTTGCTGTTGGGGCTGCACGTGACTGAGCCACACAGCCAGGGCGCCCAGATGTGCGGCTTGTGAGCGTGCTGTGGCGTGAGATGAGCATCGGAGCCTCGCGTGGACTGACGGAGCAGAGGGGCCTAACCCCATCCGTGGGCGCACTCCACAGAACCCAAACCTCCAATCCGCCCTGAGTTAGAAAAACTTCTTCCTGCTTGCTCAGCTCTTTTCTGCCTTTAAACTCCAACTGGAACATTGCCTCTTCCTGGGTCTCAGGCCTGCAGGCATCCGGACTGGACCTGCCACCATCAGCTCCCCGGGGACTCCAGCTTGCTGACTCAGCCCGGGGCTATCACGGCTCGCCAGCCTCCACAGCAGTGCGAGCCAGTTCCTTACAGTCTCCCTCTCTCTCTCTCTCTCTCTCTGTCCCTTCCCCCGCACATCCTGTTGGTTCCGTTTCCCTGGAGAGTTCTGACAATTGCTCTGCTACAGAAATTGCTCAAGAGATGTGAGGCCCAGCAACCCGCGTGGCCTGTGGTTCTCCCACCCTGAGAGCTTCAGAGACCTGGCCTCACTCTCTCTTGTTTCCTCGTTTTTGTAACTTCGTGTTCCTCTTTCCCGTACCAGCTTTGGACTCTGGCAGGTCTGCATGTTAGAGCGTCTGTGGGAGTCTCACGGGCCCTGATGCTCCTGGCCCAGCTGTGGCAAGCTTGGCCAAGGAACCCTCCCACACACAGCGGCCTGTGCTCTAAGCATTCCGTGAGCCACTGGGGCTTCTGAAATGCTTCCTGCTCTTAAGCAGGGAAGATGGCAAGCAGTGTGCATAAAGTGGAGGCTGTGATAGATCAGTTGTGGAGGATGGCAATGCGCTAGATGTCATGAGAACAATAAGAAAATCAGGAACGGCTTCCAGACAATGATGTCTAAGTGGAACCCTTGAAAACCAGTAGGGCTTGTAGATCAGTGAGGGGTGTTTTGTTTTGCTTTAATTAATTAATTTAAAGGCAGAGTTACAGAGAGAGAGAGAGAGCAAGAGAGAGAGAGATCTTCCTTCTGCTGGTTCACTCCCAAAATGGCTGCCATGGCCAAGGATAGACCAAGCCAGGAGCCTGGAACTCCATCCAGGTCTCTCACATGGGTGGCAGGGGCCCAAGCACGTGGGGGCGTCTTCCGCTGCTTTCCCAGGTGCATTAGCAGGGAACTGGATCAGAAGTTCCCTAGGAGCAGCCTGGACTCAAACTGGCGTCCATATGGGATGCCGGTGGTGCAGAGTGTGGCTTAACCCACGACAGCTCACTGCTGGCTCTTAGATCACTCTTCACAGCACCACTGTTCACAACACCCAAAGAGGGAACCGACCCAAAGGACCATCGATGGGTGACTGCACGAAGTGTGATAACGACACACCGTGGAATATTAGCCAGCCTGGAGAAGGAGGGAGATTCTGGCACATGCTACTACATGGATGAACCTTCAGAGCATCCTGCCAAATAAAGTAAGCCATGACAACTACGATCAGGACTTCCACTCCTAGGAGGTCCCTAGAGTCCTCTCCTCCACAGAGGCAGAAGGTAGAATGGCTGTTGCTGGGATTCCAGAGAGGGAAGAAAGGAGAGTAAACGTTTCAGTGGATTTCCGCTTGGGAAGATGAATGGGTTCTGGAAATTGAGAGTGGTGATGGTTGCACAACATGGTGGAAGTCTTTAAAAACCCCCAAATCAGACACTTAACAATTGCCAATATAGTGAATTGTGTGTTATACCTATTTTACCACAAGAAAAATTAAAAAAACAAAAAGCAGGTACCTAGGCAGGAAATAGGAACAGGAAGCCGCTGGAACACAAAGACACAGAAGTGCGAGAGGGCAAGTCAGCCAGCAAATTAGGAGCAGCTCCAAGCGGCCGGAGCACAGGACACGGGACTTTCATGGGGAGGGATGAGGGAAAATGCGGCTGGAAAAGCTGAGCGAGGAACACGATGCGAGGGGCCTTGGAAGCTCTGCCAATGCCTTTGAAGTCCAGGCTTTCTCCAAGCCCATTGCACAAGCACCGTCCGAATTCACATCACCCCGTGTGATTCAGACGGTCATGCCCCTCCGCTTTTTTTCAGCACTGTGAATTATAAATTACTTTATTGTTTTTGTAAAAAGAAAAAAAAGCACAAGCTCTAAGCTGTGCCAAAGGTTCTCCACATGGAGAGATGCCTCATGTGACCGCTGGCTCCGCACACATAACCGAAACACTCACTGTGTGTTTGCTCTCCCTGTAGACAGCTGGAACAGTTAACAAGCAAACTCCCCCTGTCAACTTGGGACCACAGACTAGCAGCTGGTCTTAATTTTCTAGGCACTGAATTGGAGCTGAATTTGTCAAAGAAACTGAAGTGAAACTGAAGGAATCCCTGGCTGTCACATAAAAATGTCTTCCCCACAGAGGGGTTGTTTCCTAATGATCCCCCTGGAGTTAAGGAAAGAGCAGTTATGGGGAGGGAAGAGGGTAGAGGCTAGGGCTATAGCTTGTATTCACTGCATCAACACATCAGCGTTAGGCCAAGCTGATCAAGCCTATTCTGAAAAAATGGAGATGTTAATTCTCTCATCTGACCCCCTCCAAAATTCATGGATGATATGATTTCAATAGTTTTCCATCTTGCTACACATCCTGCTCTGTACTGATATATTTTCATCATGTTTCTGTTTTTTTTTTTAATTTTTATTTATTTATTTATTTGAGAGATAGAGTTATAGACAGTGAGAGGGAGAGACAGAGAGAAAGGTCTTCCATCTGTTGGTTCACTCCCCAGATGGCCGCAACGGCCAGAGCTGTGCTGACCCGAAGCCAGGAGTCAAGAACCTCTTCTGGGTCTCCCACATGGGTGCAGGACTTCTACTGCTTTCCCAGGCCATGGCAGAGAGCTGGATCAGAAGAGGAGCAGCTGGGACCAAACCAGCGCCCATATGGGATGCCAGTACTGCAGGCGGCAGCTTTACCCGCTACGCCACAGCGCTAGCCCCTGTACTGATATATTTTCATCATGTTTCTGTTTTAGCTCAATATCCTGATGGGTTTGGTTGGTTTTTAAATCATGATTCATCTCCAATTGCTACGGTTTTATGATAAAATGTTCTTCCAAGAAGACTCATGATACAGTCTGGAGCTGCCTGCCTCTTGTCCTCACATCTGAGAGCTGTCTTGACGGGATCTAAGGATCTTAGGCAATGCTTCCCTTCCCAGCCCTGTGCATCTTTGACTGTAGTTGTGCAGCATTGAGACCAGTCTCATTTGTAGTCGGCTTGTATTCTTCCGGCGGCCTAGAGATTCCTTTGTTTGCCTTGGCACGGGATGTTCAGCATCAAAGCCCCCAAGAACATGGGCTGTGCTGTTAGGGTGTGGATTCCATTCTGTTGGGGAGATTTTGTGTGTGTGATTTCAAGGCCCTCTTCTGCTCCACCTGTCAACCCGCTAGTTCGGGGGCACAATTATTCTTGTGTTGGTTCATCTCCATGCCTGCACCGTGGATGTGACCTCCTCGGTTGCCATGCGCACTTCTCTCCTCTTCGCTTGCTTTCAGAGCTGACCCTGAGTCTGTCTTCCGTGGCAGCACTGGATTCTCAGCTACGACCAGCTCTCCACCTTCTCAGATTGACACCTCAGTTCTCTGATTACAGGGTTCTGCACTTTCAGGAGATGGAGCAAGGCAATAGAAGAGAGAGGGAGGAAGAGAACTCCAAGGTAGCCAGCGCTGTCCTCGTTGGAGATCTGCTGATGTACCAAGGGACTTCAAAAAGCTCCTTCAGGCGCTGACGCTGTGGTGCAGCAGGTTAAGCCTCAGCCTGTAGCACCGGTATCTTGTATGGGCACCAGTTTGAGTCTTGACTGTTCCACTTCTAATCCAGCTCTCTGCTAATGCGCTTGGGAAAGCAGTGGAGGATGGCCAAAGTCCTTGGGCCCCTGCACTCATATAGAAGACCTGGAAGAAACTCCTGGCCAAGCTCTAGCTATCATGGCCATTTGGGGAGTGAACCAGCAGATGGAAGATCTCTCTCTCTGCTTCTCCTTCTCTCTCTCTCTCTCTCTCTCTCTCTCTAACTATGCCTTTCAAGTAAAATAAATAAAGTCTTTTTAAGATTTATTTATTTATTTGAAAGTCAGAGTCACACAGAAATAGAGGAGAGGCAGAGAGAGAGAGAGAGAGAGAGAGGTCTTCCAATGACTGGGTTACTTCTCAATTGGCCCCATTGGCTGGAGCTGCGCTGATCCAAAGCTAGGAGCCAGGAGCATCCTCTGGGTCTTCCCATGCAGGTGCAGGGGCCCAAGGACTTGGGCCATCTTCCACTGCTTTCCCAGGCCACAGCAGAGAGCTGGATCAGAAGTAGAGCAACTGGGACTCAAACTGGTGCCCATATGAGATGCCAGCACTGCAGGCAGAGGTTTTACCTGCTACGCCACAGCACCGGCCCTAAAAAATATAAAAAAAAATAGATAAATAAAGCTCTGGGGCTGGTGCTATGGCATAGCAGGTAAAGCCACTGCCTGTAGTAGCAGCATCCCATATGGGTGCTGGTTTGAGTCCCAGCTGCTCCACTTCTGATCCAGATCCCTGTTTATGTGCCTGGGAAAGCAGTGGAAGATGGGCCAAATGCTTGGGCCCATGCAGTCACATGGGAAACCTGGAAGAAGCTCCTGGCTCCTGGCTTCTGGCTCCTGGCTCCTGGCTCCTGGCTTTGGATCAGCCCAGCTCCAACCGTTGCAGCCATTTGGGGAGGAACCAGCAGATAGAAGACCTTTCTCTCTCTCTCTCTCTCTGTCTCTGCCTCTGCCTCTGCCTCTCTGTGAGTCCCCCTTTCAAATAGGGTAATAAATCTTTTTTTTTTTTTTGACAGGCAGAGTTAGACAGTGAGAGAGAGACAGAGAGAAAGGTCTTCCTTCCGTTGGTTCACCTCCCAAAATGGTTGCTATAGCCGGCGCACTGCGCCGATCCGAAGCCAGGAACCAAGTGCTTCCTCCTGGTCTCCCATGTGGGTGCAGGGCCCAAGCACTTGGGCCATCCTCCACTGCCTTCCCGGGCCACAGCAGAGAGCTGGACTGGAAGAGGAGCAACCGGGACTGAATCCGGTGCTCCAACTGGGTCTAGAACCTGGAGTACCGGCGCCGCAGGCAGAGGATTAGCCTAGTGAGCTGCGGCGCCGGCCAGGTAATAAATCTTTAAAAAAATATATAAAGCTCTGTGAAAAGTCGAATTAAAAGATAAAATTATTTTGGAGCAAAAAATGTTTTGAAATCTATGCATAGTTTCTTCATAGCATGCTGAAATTCAGGCAGCCACAGATTTAAAACACTCTTAAAAAAAAAAAGAAAGAAACTGCATTTGTATTGAACATGTATAGACTTTTGGGAGTCAGTGTTCCTACAACAATGCACCATAACAACTGTTTACCTGGCATGTCCGTTGTAATAGATATTAGTAAGGTAGAGATGATTTAAAGTCGGTGGGAGGCTCTGTGTAGGTTCTATGCAAATACCAAGCCATCTTATATGAGGAACTTGAGTATCCGTGGACTTTGGTATCTTAGGGAGATCCTAAAACCAATTCCCTATGAATACCAGGGGACATCTATGTGCTAAGCCCTTCCTCCTTTCACCAGCTAGCACAGCCTGGGTTTTGCAATTATGAATGCATATCAATTTCCTCTCCAAGTTTCATTTACACTTTCCTCCAAAAACCTCTCAGGTCAGCCCCTTCTCTGGCCCCAGGGATGTTCCCTTACTCTTTCCTGCCCCAAGCCTCTGCTTCCATGCTCACTATTCATTTATTTGAGGTGGGGAGAAAGAGAGGCAGCTGCCATCTGCTGGTTCACTCCCCAAAACGCTAACAAAGGCCAAAGTCGGGATGCAGGGGCTCAGCCCGGGCCTCTCACCTAGCAGACACGAGGGCTGCAGCCTCGCTGCTGTGTCGGGGTGCATGGCAGCAGGAAAGCGGAATCGGGAGTGGAGCCAGGGCTTGAACCCAGGCACCCCGACACGGACTGCGGGTGTCCCAGCCAGGGGTCTAACCACTGCCTGCCCCTACCACACTCTCCTCCCCCACACCTGATCCTCTTCCCACTGGGTCCTCTAATCCAAGATCTTGAGCCAAATCTCTCCCTGCAGCCTACTCTGTCCCCTGTGGCTCCCCCCGCCCCCCGTCATCAACGGACAGCACAGAGAGTCTGGGGCTGGCTCGGTCTCAGCTCTTCCACTGACCAGCGGTGACTCCGGGGAAACTCATCCTGTTTCCTCCGCCGCCAAGATGTGGACATTGAGCCTGTGGGCACCACATGCTCGCCTAACTCTAAAGCTGAGTCCGAAACTCCAAGAAAAGGCACTTGCCAATTCAAGAATGCCACCCTGCTCATAAACACATTTTATTTCAAGTTTTGTGACATCTTGATTTCCTGATACCTGCAAGGTTGACGGTGCACATGTGCAATTGTTTAATTTAATTACCAGGAAGCAAATCCCTGGCGCGGGCAGGGCCAGGCACAGCGAGAAGGAAGAGAACCAGGTCTCTAACAAGGCCAGTCTGCCTGCAAACGTGGTCAGGGCTTTAGGGACAAAGCAAACAACTTGCATATGTTCAATCACCCAGCTTGTGGCCCGGGGCCTCCAGGCCACAGCAAGGGCCTGCTTGGTGACCGTCCAAAGCTGCTCCCGGTCCCTGTTCCAAAGGAGGCGGACGACCAGGCCCAGAGCACAGAGGACTCGGGCATGCTGGGCTTCATTAGCGGCTCTGCCAAAGTCAGCGGCGAAGAGCAAGTGTTGTGGAGCCTGGCAGATGACTGACCCGGCAGAAGTGGCCGCCCCTGTGGGAGGTCACACCCAGCCCTTCCCTTCAGAGTCGGAAAGGGGATGCGCTGATGGCCCACCCATAATCACGGGATGATGTCAAAAATGGCCAGCTGGAAACCCCTACTGCCTGTTTCTTCGCAGGGGTCTGAGAGGTGCATCAGGAAGCCGTAGGGGTGCAACTATTAAAGCAACAATAGCAAATAAGGCACCGGACAAGCGCAACTTGCCTCACTCACTCTGATTCTATCCTTCAACCCAGATCCATCCCGCTTAGAGACCTGCCCATGCCTGGGTCACTCTGAGCCTGGCCTGGCCTCTCCTTGGCCTCTTATTCCAGTAATTGCCACTCACTCTCCCCAGGGCTTGGCCCCCTGACCCCATCCCCCTGCTGCACCCACATCCTCTCAGTGCAACCTTGTCCAAGGGAGGGAGATGAGAAAGTCCCTGGAAGGTGGGGAGCATGGAACATAATTATATCGATCTCATTACTACAAGCGATTTCTGTAACACATTTCTTGGAAAGTGGATTTGTCCTGATGAATCGCTGTGACCTATTTATCAGATGAGAACCCCACAATCTGTTCCTTGGTTGCCTGGCAACTCTCGGCTCTGTTTTCTCTCCATTTGCAGCACCCTCTTCAGCTGGTCTCCTGCGTCTAACACCCGCCCAGTCTTGGCTTAGAGCCTGCTGGGGTTGTGGACAAGGTGGAAGCCAGAGACAGGTGCTTTCGAATCCCAGACACATCACAAAGCAGTTAAATGGGTGTGGACGCATGATTCGGCTTCCCCCAACACCAGCCTCTCCCTGTGAAACCCACACTGTGAACACCCAGTCTCCAGGCAGGTTTTCGCACCGTTGCGATTCAATGAGCTCACATCTGTGCAGAAGCCGACACACGGTAAGCACCCAACATGTGCGAATTTCCTTCCCGTTGTCTTTCTGTGATGGGCTAGCTCGTTTCTGCCGATGTGCCCACAGGTACCTTTGGAGGGAGGCAGGGGATCCACAATCCAGCAAAGAGTGAACCTGACCTTGGGGGTCTTCCTGTTGCCTGTCCCAAGCTGCTAGGATGCCTGAGGTCCCAGCAACAGGACACTCGGAAGGCAGCACGTGGGGCAGGTGCGTGACCCAGACAGGCAAATTTGTTCTCTGGTCTCAGTTCCCCAAACTGTTATGGGGGTGCCCCAAACCAGCTCTGGAGTAAGAAGTGCGGAAGTTGCTGTAAACAGTTGAGAACGGTCTCCAAGGTCAAAGTCAAGTGTGAAAGCCTGAACTGAATGTTCCCGGGCAACTCGTGCTGGACCTAGAACAGAGGCTGAGCTGGGTACAAATATGTGCCCACAAATCAGTTTGTGCTGTGAGTATGAGGAAGCGAGCAAGAGGGCTCGTTCCTTCCCACCCAAACTCTTCTTGCTGGAGAGTGTTACTTTAAGCAAACGACAACAGAGCGCTCAAAAAAAGTGATTCCTTCGAGGTAGAATTGGGCACTCTTTGGGTAACGCATGGAGCAGGCTTTATTCCTGTCGCCTGAGATCCTATGTATTTTTGTTAAAGATTTATTTGTTTATTTGAAAAGCAGAGTTAAAGAGAAAGAAGGGACGAGAGAGAGCTCTTCCATCTGCAGGTTCACTACCTAAACGTCCATAGCTGGACCAGGCTGAAGCCAGGAGCCTGGAGCTCCCTCCAGGTCTCCAACGGGTGCACTTGGGCCCTCTTTCACTGCTTTCCTTGGCCATTAGCAGGGAGCTGGATTGGAAGTGAAGTAGCTGGGACTTGAACTGGCACTTGAACTGGCACACATGCGGGATGCTGGCACTGCAAGCCGAAGCTTAATCCACTATGCCACAGTGCCAGCCACTCATCTCCTCTTTCCTTTCAGGAACCTTTATAGTCTGGAACATACAAGTACCTGCATTCACAGTGTTTTATGCTTCTCTTCTTCTTCTTCTTCTTTTTTTTTTTTTTAATAAAAATGATGGCGTTATTCTGCAACTTATTTTTTGCTTAATGCCTTAGCTCTGAGATATTTTACATTTTAGCACTGTTTGTGTTGATGTGCTTTTAAATTGTTTCAAATGTTTGTTATTAAAGCCTTTACTTTGGGAAAATAGCTCTTTAGGTCTAGTTGACAACCTAAATCATTCGATTTCTTTAAGTTTGCATAGGGAATAGAATAGTTACTTGGAATAGAGTATCTATGCTTCCAAACAGTGCAAACATCGCCTGAGGCTTCAGATGCTTAAGAATTTAGCAAAATCTTAATTTTATGGTTTCAATAAAATAATCATAATATTAAAAACTCCAGGGGAAGAAGGTTACTTTCTCCAACACATAGAACCTACACCCAAACCTAAATGGGTTTCTGATTCGTTAGTGCTTATTTACCTAACAGGCAGATTGACCGTTGATGGTAAGGCTTGGTAGGACTCTGCTCCTTCGCTCTCTTAGCTGTAACCCTGGGCACATGCAAGGCCTGGTGACCATTTGCATGTCATTGAAACCCAGTATAGGTCTCGGTGGTTTTGAATTAAAATCAAAACTCCTAGGCTAAGAAGCTGATATCATTTGTTTTAGGTCTGTGGACACGCCAGATGTGACAGCCCCTGCAATCTGCCATTACCTAAGAGAGATTTAACTCTGTGTATTACAATACTTTGGGTGCACACAATTGTTCAAACATCCTCTATTTCCAAAGGCGTTCTGCTTTATCTACAGTCACAAATGTTTGCTCAGTTATTACTTGTACATTTTACCTATTCAATTTAGCCGCAAATAGATTTTACTTGAAGTTGAAACAGAAGCAAACACAACAATCTGATAGGATATGTGCTGAATAAAAACAAATCTGGGGCTGGTGTCGTGGTGCCGTGGGTTGAGCCGCCACCTGCCATGCCGGCATCCTGTATCAACGAGCCGGTTCAAGTCTCAGCTACTCTGCTTCCTGCTGACGCACCTGGGAAGGCAGCAGAGGACAGCCCACGTGCTTGGGCCCCTGCCAGCCACGGGCAAGGCCAGGACTGAGTTCCTAGCTTCTGGCCTCAGTCCTGCTCAGACCCGGCTGTTGTGGCCATTTGGAGGGTGAGCTGGTGGGTGGAAGTGCTCTCTTTCTCTCTAGTTCCCCCCCCCCGCCCCCACCTTTCTGTCTCCACTGCTCTGCTTTTAAAGAAATAACAAACAAACAAACAAACAGGGATTTTTTTTCAGATCTAGAAACTGCATTTAAAAATCAGTTCCCAACAAACAGCATACAGAACATCCTGACACAAGTTGACATTAAGTACCTAGTAACTGGTGGTTGGGATATACAACTGTAAAAATAGTAATACCCTAAAGATATTTCTTTCCACTATTTATAGTACCCGTGCATAGGAGAGCCTTGGGATTCTCAGCACAAAGCTGCACTTTAGCTTTTATCTTATGTGTTCCTCGCCGCTCCTCCCCTCCCTGCCAGGGTCGGGGAGGATCTGGGTGGACGAGGAAGCACCGGTGGGCGGCTGACGGGGGCCGGCGGAGCGGTGCCGGCAGCAGTCAGGGAAGCATTATCACGCACTGGAGCAGAGGAAGTACCTGCAGCTCCAGTGGTACAGGGTTTTGATATTTACAGGAGTTCAACTCCGAGAAAAGCCTCCCTAGATGTTCTCAGAGACAAGACTCTCCCCAGATGTCCTTGGAGGCAAGAGCAGGAATGAGACCACCCTTCTCCATCGAGCCGTCGGCTCATCCCAAGCCACGGCGATGGGGCCCTGTGAGCCGGGCCCTGCTCGTGACCAGCGCCGCACGTCAGCCTGCGCAGCCTTGAGCTTGCTTCTGAGACGCCTGCAGCGTCCTGGCCCGGGGCAGAGCCGCTGGACCCCTCTTTCTCTCAGGAAGAGGGAGCGGAGCGGTCTCCGCAGTTTCCGGTGGTTCCCCATACCGTGGGACGCACACAGCTGGAATTGCTAGTGTGGGGCGTGCAATCCACTCCTGGTTCTCACCCTCCCCAGATGCAGAATGTGGAGATATGACGTAACCTCTTTATACCTCCGTGCCCGCTATGCCTCCGTCTGCCTCTCTCTGTCTCTATATATTTCTAATAAAATGAAAGTAATTCAATAATAATATTTTAATCTATAAAATTTTTTTTTGAAAGTGAGTTGGCATTTGGTGCAGCAGTTACGATTTTACATGTGATGCCCACATCTCACATTGGGTGCCTGGGTTTGCGACCTGCCTCCGCCTTCCAGCTTCCTGCTAATGTGCACCCTGGGAGGCGGTAGGTGATGGCTCAAGTACTCGGGTCCCTGCCACCCGCGTGGGAGACTTGCATGAAATTCCAGGTTCCCGTCAGCCTGGCCCAGCCCCAGCTTTTGTAGGTGTTTAGGGAGTGAAGCAGTGGATGGAAGATCTCTCTCTGTCCTTCAAATAAAATAATAAATAAATAATAATACAACTTAAAAATATATAAACCCTTGGGGCCAAACCTGTGACATAGTAGGCGAAGCCTCAGCTTGCAGCGTCAGCATCCCATATGGACAGCAGCCGCTCCTCTTCCAATCCACCTCTCTGATGATGGCCTGGGAAAGCAGTGGAAGATGACCCGAAAGCTTGGGCCCCTGCACCCACATGGGAGACCCGCATGGAGCTCCTGGCTCCTGGCTTCAGATCAGCCCACCTTAGGCTGCTGTGGCCACTTAGAGAGTGAACGAGCGGATGGAAGACTTCTCTCTCTGTCTCTCCCTCTGTCTGTAACTCTGCCTCTCAAATACATAAATACAATATTTAAAATTAAAAATGTTCAAGCCCTGGAGTCCTCAATTGCAAACCAGTCCCGATACTACCTATGTGCCAGGGCTACTGGGATGGTAACAAGAGAGGCATACCTACCCTTGGGTGAGTAATCACGTGGCCTCAGTTCGGATCAGGCCTGCCACCAGCCGAGAGCGGAGCAGGTAGGCCATGGAAGCCTTGACCAGCAAATCTTGAGGGCGTCGCGGGAAGAGCGCCCCCTGTCTGCTGCTGCCTGCAACTGCTGTGATGGCTGCCGGAGAACTCAGAAGCCGCGGTGTGGTCAGCATCTTTTTAGACTCAGGCTGAAATAGGGACACTGACACTGATCATTTTAAGCATGTGGAATTTACGAACTTGGAAAGCAATCCGTGAAAACAAATATCTAATGCCTTGCGCGTCAGAGAAATTATCAACGTCCTACAGAGAGCAAGAGTAGCATTTCTAATTGGTAAATTTATCATTCACTACTAAATTATTAAAGGAGAACTCACTAAAAAGGAAACGTTTGAAAAATAAGGGGAGTGCTACATAAAATGAAGTACACTTCATGGCATCGTCGGAAATGAAATAAACGCGGATCATTTCTCAGAGTTCAGTCATAAAAATCAAAGAGGCTTGATGGTATATTTTTTTAAAGATTTATTTTTATTTTTTTGAAAGATAGAGTTACAGAGAGAGGTAGAGAGAGAGACAGAGAGAGAGGTCTTCCATCCGCTGGTTCACTCCCCAATTGGCCGCAACGCCCAGAGCTGGGTCCATCCGAAGCCAGGAGCCAGGAGGTTCCTCTGGGTCTCCCACGCAGGTGCAGGGGCCCAAGGACTCGGGCCATCTTCTACTGCTTTCCCAGGCCATAGCAGAGAGCTGGATCGTAAGTGGAGCAGCCAGGACTCCAACCAGCGCCCATATGATATACTGACACTGTAGGCCAGGGCATTAACCCGCTGTGCCACAGCCCTGGCCAGAATGGTATATTTTTTAATGGTGAACATGGTTTGGTCAAAAATGCTGCTGCCATGGACAAAGCTCTCTGCACCTTACCTCAGCTGAATCAAGGAGGCAGCTATCTTCAAATATCCCCTCACACCCTCTTCAAAGAATCGTCTCTTTCTTAGCTCTAAATAATTCTTTTGAAGTGATTCCTTGTGATTTTTCCTGCGGGGGTTGGCGAGGCAGAGACTGAGAGGTTTTATTGAAGCAAGATGTGGTTCTGTTTCCAGAGGATTATTTCATCTTCCTGCTTGCTCACAGACGCAGGTGCCAGGGCAGAGTCCGCGTCCTCCCAGTAGCAAACTGCTAAATGCCCAGCTTGCTGGGATCACTTTTGACTGGAGTCAGAAATCATCTCGCTTTGGCGATCTTCCTCCTCTAATGCCTGCTACAGGAAGGTAGCTTTGTCCTCTGAGAAACTAACGCAGACTTCTCCGAGTACATTATTTTTTTAAGATTTATTTATTTATTTGAAAGGCAGACTTATAGAGTGGCGGCAGAGAGAGAGAGAGAGAGAGAGAGAGAGAGAGAGAGAAAGGAGAGAAGTCGTCCATCCGCTGGTTCACTCCCCAGTTGGCCTCAACAGGTGGAGCTGGGCCAACCTGAAGCCAGGAGCCAGGAGCTTTTACCGAGTCTCCCATGTGAATGCAGGGGCCCAAGGACTTGGGCCATCTTCTACTGCTATCCCAGGCCACAGCAGAGAGCTGGGTCAGAAGTGGAGCAGCTGGGACTCAAACCAGCCCCCAAGTGGGATGCTGCACTGCAAGCCGGGGCTTTAACGCACTGCGCCACAGCGCCAGCCCCTCTGAGTACATTTTAAGACATAACATGGCCCCAATTCCAGATTGTGTAAATATTTCCCAAAATAAATCTCACAAAAACATTTATAGTTCATTACTCAAAATTGGAGCCCTGACAGCCATTGTATTAGTTATCATTGATCTTAGTTCAATGCATTCATTCAAAACCTATTCCCTGGGGCTGGCGCTGTGGTACAGCAGGGTAAGCCACAACCTGCAGTGCCAGTATCCCATATGGGCACCGGCTCGCATCCCAGCTGCTCCACTTCCAATCCAGCTGTCTGCTAATGCACCTGGGAAAGTAGCAGAAGACGGGCCAAGTCCTTGGGCCCCTGAACCCCTGTGAGACCAGGAAGAAGCTCCTGGCTCCTGGCTTTGGCCTGGCCCAGCCTTAGCCATTGCAGCCATTTGGGAAGCAAACCAGTGGATGGAAGATTTCTCTCCCCCTTTCTCTCTGTAACTCTACCTTTCAAATAAATAAATAAAACTTAAAAAAATATATTCCTTGAGCACATTTCCTCTGCCATTAAGGACAAATGGAGAACCTGATAGATGTGACTTTCCCTGTGTGAAGTATAATAAACACATAAATAATAGCAAATGGTGATTTCTTCTTAAAGACAAATAGCTGTGTCCCTAGGGCAGAGAATGGCGTGACCAGCCAGCTTCTTTCTGAGGAGGTGGTTTTCATGCTGAGCTGAGTGATAAATGATAAGAAAAAAAGACAGTAACCACCAAGAAAATAGAGATAAGTGTTTCCGACAGGAAAACCAGTGAGTGCAAAGGCCCTGGGGCAGGACAGAGCTTTATGCATTTCGAAGACTGAGGAACTGCTGTGTGACCGGTGCAGAGTGAGAGAGCAGGAGACGGTCATAGGATGAGGTCGTAAAGTTAAATGAAGCCAGAACAGGCCGAACATTGTGAACGCTTTTCTCTAGGGCACCGGAACATGGCTGATGGGATGGAAGTGGGGAAGTGACATCATTTGCCTTTCAATGATTGCTTTGTGGGGAAAGGGTGGGAACGGGCAGGAGAGGAAGCAGGGAAGTTAGGAAGCCGCTACATCAACCACAAGGGAGGCGGCCGTGGCTTTGACCCGGATGGCTGGGGTGGAGATGAAGGGGGAGACAATCAGACCAGATAGATGTGGGAGGCTGCCCGATAGGACTTGCTGTCGGATTAGGGGGAGAGGGACAGAAGTGCCAGGAGTCCAGGACCGCCCCGGGACTGAGCGCTTTCTCACCAGCTGCCTGGCATCGTCTCCTACTGAGACGGGAAGGGGCAGTCAGGTTTGGAACGAGGAAGGGGCCTCAAGGAATGTGTTTCCACATCTTCATTTTAAATGCCTGCGAGGCATCTAACAGTGGAAATGTTTTTTTTTTTTTGTTTTTGGCTTTTATTGGTTATTTATTTTCATCTGCTTGAAAGGCAGAAAGAGAGAGAGAGAATCTTCCATCTGCTGGTCTAGACCCCAAATGCCCGGAACTGCCAGGGTCGGGCCAGGCTAAAACCAGGAGCCCAGAGCTCCATCCTGGTCTCCCACGTGGGTGGCAGGGCCCAGGCTCTCGTGGCACCTTCTGCTGCCTCCCGGGATGCATTAGCAGGAAGCTGCATCGGAACAGGAGCAGCTGGGATTCAAATTGGCCTTCGGATATGGGATGCAGGTGTCACAAACAGCTGCCCTACGCTACCTGCCCTAAGTGGCAATGTTGCCAAATGAAACCATCTGAAGGGCAAATGTAGAGAGTAGCAGAGGGCCTGGGATCAGGCCTTGAGGAAGTCCAACATGTGGGAGACGGCAGAACGCAAGACTTAAGTCGAGGAGACAAGAGCAAGACAGGGCTGGAGCGGCATCTGCCTCTGAGAGAGGCTCAGGCGCTCACGAGAGAAGTGTGCTGCTGAAGGAGAGGCCAAAGCCAAGGATGCCTCAAGGAGTTCATGGAAAAGGAAATCACAAGACAAGTTTATTTTGATGCAAAGAATGTTGAAATCCATTCATAGGTCTTCAAAAAGCCCAAGGGAAATGAGCACAGTATGCATGCATTTTTACAAAGTTTTTGCACCAAGATAAACTTATCTTTGAACTCCATCTCCCGTGAACTTTTTGGAGTGCCCCTGTTTGTCCAGTAGAGCGCCTACAAGACAAAACAAACCCTGGAGCTGGCGGTAGGGAGGGCACGGGTGATCTGAGCTAGGGCCTTCAGCGCAAGGCAGGGACATGGATGGCGGAGGAAGTACACACCGCTTGGCACACAGCTCTTTCGAGTGCTTTTCTTTAGTGCCAACCAGGGAGCGTGCAGGGCACAGCCCCACACCATGGAGAAAGATGTTAATTTTCCCCAGTTGGCTGCTCTCAACCTCAGCCCGGATGCCTTGTCTGACTAGCTGGCATTTCCTCCGCCTCCACTCCAGCGCTGCCCTCCTCCCATAGTCTGGGTGAGGGTAGAGGAGGGAGGGAAAAACTTGCTCTTGACCTCTGTGGTGGACATTGTTAACCGGGCTCCCAGGATTGCCCTCATCCTCTCATCCTGCTGAGAATTCCAAGCCCTTGCTCCACACCCCTTTCTGAGACCAAGAGACCTTAACTATTCTTTTCTTCTCAAAGTGTTCAGGACCAGTTTGTTTGGTTTTTTGTTTGTTTGTTTGTTTGTTTTTGCTTAGCCAGCAATGACATGGGCCATAAAAGTCTGAGAAATATGAGAGTCATAAATTAAGGAGAATTTTTAAGAATGCAACTGTTGGGGCCAGCGCTGTGGCATAGTGGGTAAAGGCGCCACCTGTAGTGCCAGTGTTCCATATGAGTTCCAGTTCAAGTCCCGGCTGTTCTACTTCCGATCCAGCTCTCTGCTATGGTCTGGGAAAGCAGTGGAGGATGGCCCAAGTCCTTGGGCCCCTGCACCTACATGGGAGGCCCGGAAGAAGCTTCTGACTCCTGGCTTCGGATCAGCACAGCTCCAGCCGTTGTGGCCATCTGGGGAGTGAACCAGTGGATGGAAGACCTCGCTCTCTGTCTCTCCCTCTCTCTGTAACTCTGCCTTTCAAATAAATAAAATAAATCTTAAAAAAAGGATACAACTGTTGTCTTGGTGTTTGATTTTGCAGATTTTATTTTGTAAAACTGACCAGGTTACGGGAAAAGGCTAAGGGACAAATGGTGACTTTCCACAGCGGAGCAGTGTTTTACAGAGATTCCATAGCTTGCATCTGAAGTCGTAGGGGGCTTTATTTTGTTTATTTTATTTATTTAATTTTTTTTGACAGGCAGGAGTGGACAGTGAGAGAGAGAGACAGAGAGAAAGGTCTTCCTTTGCCGTTGGTTCACCCTCCAATGGCCGCCGCGGCCGGTGCGCTGCAACCAGTGCACCGCGCCGATCCGATGGCAGGAGCCAGGTACTTATCCTGGTCTCCCATGGGGTGCAGGGCCCAAGCACTTGGGCCATCCTCCACTGCACTCCCTGGCCACAGCAGAGAGCTGGCCTGGAAGAGGGGCAACCGGGACAGAATCCGGCACCCCGACCGGGACTAGAACCCGGTGTGCCGGCGCCGCAAGGCGGAGGATTAGCCTAGTGAGCCGCGGCGCCGGCCAGGGGGCTTTATTTTGTACCTGGCCTCTGTCAGGCCCTGGGAGGGAGGATGTGTGACAAACGTAGGAAAAGGAATTTCATTAAGCGAAGGATGCTGGCCCTGAAGATCTTGTCCTTACACTCCTGAAAATGGGTAGGCGCTGGAGATGAGGACCCAGAGGAGGTGCACCCAGTGAAGCAAGTTGTAGCAAATGAAAGTGCTTCTCGTGTCCCCAGCACTTCAACTTTGCTTTGCAGGGCGGCCGTCTGTTCTGTCTCCAGCAAAGCCTGGAAGCCTCAGGCCAGCATCAGGCGGCCGAGGACTGCTCACTGCGGAGGAGACGTTTGCAGGAGTGCAGCATCCACCCCGCCCCGCGCTCTCGCCCGTCTTCCGCGCCCTGTCACCCGCAATGGAAAAGGCAGGATCCGGTTAGTGCTGTTTCCTTTCCCACAGAGGCTCCCCTGCCTCCCAGCAAGCTCAAGCTCCCATCCCCCACCCCTCCTGGAAGTTATAACCTCAGGCAGGCAGGCCTGTCCAGGCAGACCCAGGACAACCCCTGCCCAGATCTCTAAGAGCCCTTGGGAGAAGCTCCCACCCATTTTCCTATGGGGTAAAAACCGTGTCTGTTTTGTTCGTTGTGTGTTGCTAGTGCCTGGCACCCCGTCGGTGCTCACCGGCATCGCGGGAATGGATAAATGAGAGAAGTGTTCCAAGAAGAAATGCCCAATAGGAAACATCTGTCTCTCTGCTGTATTCACCTGGGGAGAAGTTTCTCCTGCTTCCGTATCTGCTCCTTGGGTGGTGGTGGGAGTGGGGGTGGGGCGAGATCAAAGCTGAGACATGATCTTTGCTGGATGGGAGCCTGGCAAGAGTGTGATGCCGGTGACACCTTGGGTGGCGTGGCTGCCCTCTCAGGGGTCTGCCGCTGCCTCCGGATCCCCCCCCCCCCCGTTCCTCCTTTTCCCCTCATCTCCTTAGCTTCCTCAACCCTATTCTCCTAGAACCCAGGGATCAGCAGTCAACTCAGCTGCCTAAAATGTAGTTCATGAGGCTGGAACCCACTGAGAATTATGTGAATTTTGGTAGTAGGTTCCGAGGACCAACCCTAAGGTGTAATACTGAATGGGAAAGTGTAAGAAGGCAGTTCTGTACCCTGGCCATTCAGAAGACAGTCACTGTCCACTGGCCACTTTGATGGGCCGCAGTGGAGGACCGCGTTCTGCAGCAGCATTGTCTGAATCACCGACCTCCCTCTCCTGCTACCGTCCATCTGTCTGCTCCATGCCCTCCTTCACTGAAGGCCAGAGAACCACACGTCAGTTCTCCAACAGTTTACACACTCAAGGGGGAGAGAAACAGCTCGGATCAAAGGAGGCACATTCCAGAAGGGGGAGCCCCACACGGGCCAGGAGCTTCTGGCCAGCCTTCCCGGGGAAGGAGGATTAAGAGCGGAGAGCAGAGAGAGGGTTCAGCGGCAGAGGCAGCTCAGAAGGCAGAACACAGCGGCTGGGTTTCCAACCAGCGTGGACAATTAGTTGGAGGGAGAAGCAAAACCCATACCACTGGGGCCGGCGCTGTGGCAGGAAGCTCCTGCCCAGCAGGAAGGTTCAGCTCACCCACAGTATCACCCCCAAGTCAATGGCACTGGGCATATGTAGGCTCCCTGCCCCGAGAGACTGTAGTAACGCGGCCACACGCAGGTGGGGGAGATCCGCTGCTGTGGCTAGGGTTACCCTCTGCTCAGGGATGGGAGTAGCAGAACCACCCGCGGCCAGGATGACGCTGAGACCCAGCCCTGGTATAAATGAGATCGGCCTTTTGCGAAGGGCGCTCTGGCTGCTGGCAAGAGAACCGGATGCTAGCAATCAGAGCAGAGCTGTGAGACAGACAGGAAGCTGTTCCAGGGCCCAGGCAAAAAGCGACAGCAGCTTGAGCTAAGATGACGATGACACTGGAGATGAGACAAGGACTGGATTACAAGATTGGCTGAGATACAATCGTGGGATTTAATGGAGCGGGACCTGCAGCTGCAAGGAGCAAGCCCTTCCATGTTGAATGGTAGACGGGCAAGAGGCCATGCCAAAACACAAGGCACCTTCCAAGCCTCGGAAGGAGAAGACCTAAATGTGCCACAGGAGGCCAAAGACAGTGGGGCAGGGAATCACACTGTACCCTGGTGAAGACGCGGTGTGGACTCACTATCTACCTGAGGAGTCAGCAATGGCTCCTACATTTCCGGCTTGTGCAGCTGCATAGATTACAGCAACTTTCACTGGGGAAGTGACTGCAAGGAGTGGAACAGGCTTGGCCTTGGTTATTTGGGCTTGGGACGTCCTCGAATTCCAAGGTTGCAGGAACAACAGATGAGTCTGGCTTGGAGGTGTAGACTGGGGAGCTGTAGCAAAGGCTACCAGCTGTCTCCTAATGTCTGCCTAATTGTTGCTCCCCGTCTTCGTGGAGGAACGACACAGGACCCTGCGCTGTTCTTTTGTCTGCTCGGCCCTCCCCGGGTTTGCTGCTGGTTCTTCCCGGGTTGGCTGCCGACCCTTCCACCTCCGTGGAAGGGCGGTTCCCCCTGCCACTTTCCCCACTGTGGGGAGCAACTGGGAGCAACTCGGACTAGACTAAGTTACTGGAATTAAGACTTATTCTATGCATCTGCTCTCCCACAATATGGCGCTGGGAGAGGAGGAAACAGCTTCTACACAGCTGCCTCCAGTTCAACCAATAAACAGCAGGACCTGCTCCTGATTGGAGGAGAGCAGCGTGCTCGGCGTGTGGGTAGCAGAGTTGGGATTGGTGGAAGAGGACTATAAAGGAGGAGAGAGACAACATGCACCAGGAACATCTATCTGAAGGAACACCTGTGCAGCCCCCGAGAGAGCCTGCCGGCGGTGTGCCGCTCCCCCGCGGAAGTGGGGAAAGTGGCAGGGGGAACCGCCCTTCCACGGAGGTGGAAGGGACGGTAGCCAACCCAGGAAGAACCAGCAGCAAACCCGGGGAGGGCCGAGCAGACAAAAGAACAGCGCAGGGTCCTGTGTCGTTCCTCCACGAAGAGGGGGAGCGACACCCCACTTCCGCGGGGGAGCGGCACACCGCCAGCCGGCTCTCTCGGGGGCTGCTCAGGTGTTCCTTCAGATAGATGTTCCTGGTGCATGTTGTCTCTCTCCTCCTTTATAGTCCTCTTCCACCAATCCCAACTCTGCTACCCACACGCCGAGCACGCTGCTCTCCTCCAATCAGGAGCAGGTCCTACAGTTTATTGGTTGAACTGGAGGCAGCTGTGTAGAAGCTGTTTTCTCCTCTCCCAGCGCCATATTGTGGGAGAGCAGATGCATAGAATAAGTCTTAATTCGAGTAACAGTCTAGTCTGAGTTGCTCCCCACACTAATTGCCCTTCTTTGTTAGTGTTAGACACATAATTTTTAGCTGGCCCATCATGTCTCCCCTTAAGCTCAGGTGACCACTCAACTAAATTTCAATCAATGAACTATAGGTATCTTGTATGACTTCCTTAAAGTTTCCCTAAAAGAAAGCATGTATCCAATCTCCTGCCTTGATCTTTCCTGCTGGTAGAAATGTAGTTTTGATGACTGGAGCCCAAGAAGTCACGTGGGGTCATCACAATGGCAGACGATGCTGACAGTTACAGAGAGACAGACAGAAGGAGCCCTGTTCTCTGGTCATCCTAAGCCGCCACACCTGTCCAGGACTGTCAGTGTCTGTATAAGATACATGTTTTTATAGAATTTGAGATAGTGGTTTTAGGGTTTTCCAATCTCTGCAAATATAATCCTTACTATTGCAAGAACCACAGGAACAGAGAAATACTGCAACCCATTGAGTTTAGAGTAAGGTTTCTAAGAAAGGAGTATGAGGTAAGGGGCAAGGAGGGAGGTGAGGGTAGGACTGGACTTTGAGGAGCCTAGTGTGTGATGACTACATAGAGAAGACACATTTACCAAGGGACAGACTGTAGATAGAGTGGTGGGAGAAAAGCCAGAATGGGACGGTGTGGACATGAGGGGAACGGTGTGTGTCCAGGAGGAGGGGACAAAGATGAGAGCCATGCTGACAACTCGAGTTAGATACCAGCCGAGAACAAGAGTGTGACAGGGACATGAGCGTGCTGTGATCTCTGAACTCCAGAAAGAGTGCTTTGGAAGATTTAGGGAGGAGAGAAAGCTCATTAGTAGCCATTAATGCATAATTCCTAACAATTTTCTTAAGATTCTTATGTCGTCTCTATGCTGAGCATTATCCAAGATTTGTTGGGAATGCTGCTTGGTTCTAGCCCACAGTGGCTGAGACCCGAGCTGAGAGGGGAAGACGCGAGCACCACTTTCTCTTTACACTTCAAGTTCCTGGGGAGGCGCCATGGTGTAGGGGGTAAAGCCGCTACCAGCGGCACCTGCATCCCATACGGGCACCAGTCTGAGTCCTGGGCACCAGTTTGAATCCCAGCTGCTCCAGTTCCCATCCAGCTCTCTGCCATGGCCTGGGAAAGCGGCAGAAAATGGCCCAAGGCCTTGGGTCCCTGCACTCGCATGGGAGACCGGGAAGAAGCTCCTGGCTTCAGCCTGACCCAGCCCCAGCCATTGCATCCACTTGAGGAGTGAAGCAGTAGATGGAAGATCTCTCTCTCTCTCTCTCTCTCTCTCTCTTTAACTCTGCTCTTGAAATAGATGAATAGATCTTTTAAAATAAATAAAAAGTAAAAAACCTCAAGTTTTCCTCTCTGTTTCCACAGCTACTGTTTTCCTCCAGGTCTTCCAAGAATCCCTCCAAGTCTTTGGACGATCGCGTCTCCCTTCCCCGCATAGCTCTCATTTTTCGGATGAAAAACCTGACGACCTCATTCTCTTGCTCAGAATTCTTCTAGAAGATGCCATGTTCTGTGTTATGAAGTTCAAAGGCATCGCAACCTTTCAGGCTGTAACCCTGAACCTTTTCTCCAGGCTCCCGTCTTGGCGTTAGTCCTGCAAATCATCGCACTGTCAGTCCCAGGCCACACCTAACTGCAGTCATGTGAAAGACCCAGAGAGTAACACACAGCTGTGACCCATCAGCCCACAAAACAACGGGAGGCAATAAAATACGGTTCTTTTTAAGACACTAAGGTTTTGTGGCTGGGTCTTCCATGTGGGTGGCAGGGAACTAGGGCAGAAGTGGAGGTGACAGGCAGTATCTCAGGCACTCCGATGTGGGTTGTGAGCGTAGAGAGGCCACTTAATCTGCTGTGCCACAGTGCCTGCCCCAACACACTGTTTGTTTTTAAGACTTATCTATTTATTTGAGAAGCAGAGCTACAGAGAAAGACCGGTAGAGACACAGAGAGAGAGGTCCTCCACTCACAGGTTCACCCCCCAGATAACCACAATGGCCAGAGCTGGGCTGATGCAAAGCTAGGAGCCAGGAGTCTCCTTTGGGTCTCCCACCCAGGTGCAAGGGCTGAAGCACCTGGACCATCCTCCACTGCTTTCCCAGACACATCAGCAGGGAGCTGGATCAGAAATGGAGCAGCCGGGACTCCAGCTGGCTCCCACATGGAATGCTGGCACTGCAGGCGGAGGCCCAATCTACTATGCCACATCACTGCCCCTCCAACTCATTGTTTTTATGCAATAAGTTGGGAAGTGTTTTATTAGATTCTCAATACTTTTTGTTGAATTTGTGACTGAATTCTGTATAATTAATAATTCTTTTTTATTTTTTTGGCTTTTTTAAAGATTTATTTTATTTATTTTAAAGACAGAGTTACAGAGAGAGGTAAAGACAGAGGCAGAGAGGTCTTCCATCCACTGGTTCACTCCCCAAATGGCCACAACGGCTGGAGCTGCGCTGATCCAAAGCCAGGAGCCAGGAGCTTCTTCCGGGTCTCCCACACGGGTGCAGGGGCCCAAGGACTTGGGTCATTTTCTACTGCTTTCCCAGGCCATAGCAGAGAGCTGGATCAGAAGTGGAGCTGGCTGGCACTGCGGTTCACTAGGTTAATCCTCCGCCTGCGGTGCCGGCACCCCAGGTTCTAGTCCCAGTCAGGGTGCCATATTCGGTCTCAGTTGCTCCTCTTCCAGTCCAGCTCCCTGCTGTGGCCCAGGAAGGCAGTGGAGGATGGCCCAGGTCCTTGGGCCCTGTACCCGCATGGGAGACCAGGAGGAAGCACCCGGCTCCTTGCTTCAGATTGGCGCAGTGCGCCGGCCGTAGCAGCCATTTGGGGGGTGAACCAACAGAAGGAAGACCTTTCTCTCTGTCTCTCTCTCTCACTGTCTAACTCTGCCTGTCAAATAAATAAATAAATAGAAGTGGAGCAGCAGGGACTTGAACCAATACCCATATGGGATGCCGGCACTTCAGGCCAGGGCTTTAACCTGCTGCGCCACAGTGCCAGCCCCAATAATTCATTTTTTAAAAATAAAACTTTAAAAAATGTTTTATGCCTTGAAAGAGAAAGAAAGAGATATCTTCCATCTCCTGGTTCATTTGTGCAAATACCCATCACAGCCAGGGCTGGGTCAAGTTGAAGCCAGGAGCCAGAACTCCACCTCAGTGTTCCACGTGGGTGGCAGGGACACATGCACTGAGCCCTCATCTGTCACCTCCCAGGCTGTGCATAATTAGGCAGATGGAGGAGAAGCGGAGCAGGGACTTGAATCCAGGCCTCCCAAGAGGGTTCTCATCCATTACACCAAACACCCACCCACTAGCTCGGGATTCTTACAGCGAAAACTAAACAAGAAGGAGAGCTTTAGCACAGGCCAGCTTGCAGGGTTCTGGGTTTTTGACGCTCTGGGTTTCACATCATAGAGGAACTACTCTTAAAGGCTTAAGTTAGGGGATGGCAACCTTTTTCAAGGAAGTACCAGATAGGAAATATTTCAGCTTGGCTTCTCTTGAAACTGCGTCACTCTACCACTACAGCACATAGTCAGCTATAGCCAGGACAGAAACAGGTGCACATGGCTGTGTCCAATAAAGCTACCTAGAAAATTACACAGGCAGCAGGCACATTTGGCCTATGGGTCATAGTTTGCTGACTCCTGGCTTAAACAATGAAGGGACAGAACATAGGAGTGGTTAACTCGGTGGACAAACATTATCAGCATGAACATGAGTTATTTCCACTCTTTGCTTGGTCATCCTCAATTTTGTGGGTTTTATCCTCAGAATAGGTCCCTCATGGCTATGAAATGGCTGCTGCAGCTCCAATCATCACATCAATTCACCATGTCCCATTTAAGGAGAGGGAAGATTACTTCTCTGTACCCTTTTTAAGAACTATGACATCTTTCCAAGAGACCTCCAGCAGATTTCTCACACCTTATGGGACAGAAGTGCATCTCATGCTTATTCATGTAACCAGGTGCTAAATGACTGGCATAATCTTAGACTACCCAAACTTCTCCCCCGCCCCCAGAAGCTTCACTCAAAACAGAAGCAAGATGGGGGTTCCATTTGCAAGGATAGAAAACTGCTGGGTAAGTGGGTGACAGGGGAAAAGATGGAGGAGTTGAGATATGGGTTTGGGGCAGAATGGGACTGGATGTGGTCTCGAGCTCACAGCAACGGAGGATGGAAGAGCTCAGTACGGTGCCTCAACTGCATTTTTAAAAATCCCCCAGTCTTTTCGAGGGAATGAGAGTCAGGTTAGGACGCAAGATGGTGCAGAAACCCTGCTGGGGTATGCGATGGTCTTGCCCCAACGTGTGCCCTGGCCACCCGGAGACTCCAAAGGCCCAGGCCAGCACCCCGGGGAGACCCACAGCTCCATCCGGGGGTGATGGGAGACTGAGGCTCTGCAGCCGTCCCCACTTGGTCTTGAGGGTCTTTCTCTCCTTGCAGAGCCACCCCCCCCCCCCGATGCCTGCTGAGCACAAAGCAGCTGCGGAATCTGCAGTAAAGGCTTCCAGTGTTGACTGAGGAGCAGGCGCATGGGGACTTGCATGCAAATACCACAGGGCAGCTGCCCGCGCAGGTGGAGCGGGGAGCTGGGGGCCAACCCCAGGTGTGCAGCCAGTGACGCCTCCTCGTGCACTGCTTGAGGTCATCTTCTCCCAGGGGACCTTCCTAAGCCCCAACCGTAGGGGATGCTGCCACGGCTGTTGGTCACCCCCTCCTCCCCGCCCTGTTTGGCAACTGCTTGTCTCTTAGCCCCTGCTAAGTTGTGACTTCCTTTTTTTTTTTTTTTTTTTTTTTGCATCACCAGTGGCTACCACCATCATGGACCATGGAGTTGGGCTTCATGGTTGCAGGGCTGGGGGAGGAGTCAGCTGCCCCAGTCGGCCTGGGCAGCTGCCACTGTGGGCCCTGTTCCTGCTGAGCAGTGACCGGAAGCTCACAAATGTGCGCCCCTGCACCAGCATCCAGCAAATGGAGACATCCAGGCTGCTGGCTTCTCCCTTAGGCGCTGCCCAGACAGGTAGGAGCACCGTGGGTACAGGGCTTTGGGGACGAGGCACCATCGCTTTACCTCTTCATTTCCCCCATGCTCCTTGTCCTGCAGGGATGTCACTTGTCCTCAGCACCTGCTCTGTGGCCCCTGGGACTGCCCCTGCTGCGGCACCTGCCACCATGGTCGGGCTGTGTGTTTGACTGGCCCGTCTCCCTGCTCTGCGAGGATGGGGAGGCTCTCGGAATAGTTTGAGGGCTGGTCAGTGCTGCCCTGGTAGGGGCTATATGGAAAGACAGGTGCCACTGGGACATGGGATTGCCACCACAAGCCTCCGGCAAGGCGCTGACACGAAGCTGGCTCGCACCCCCCTCCCTCCTACCCTCCCTCCCACATGGTCTCTTGCCACTTGCTCGCTGCCTGCCATCCAACAAGTGGTACAGGGGCCCAAGGACTTGGGCCATCTTCTACTGCTTTCCCAGACCATAGCAGAGAGCTGGATCAGAAGAGGGGCAGCCGGGACTCGAACTGGCGCCCATACGGGATGCCTGTACTGTAGGCCAGGGCTTTAACCTGCTGCACCACAGCACCAGCGCCAGCTCCTGTTATTTTACTGCATGCAACACCTAGGACCCGAGTATCTCATTCAAGTCACAGTCCCAATTCCAAGGAGGGAGCTGAGTCTTGGCGAGGTAGGAGCCTTGTCAGGGCTGGCACAGCTGGCAGGCAGGGCTCCCTCCAGCAGAGCCCACTTGGCTCACCCAGCAATGCCTTCTTCACCGCTGGAGCATGTTGCTTGCCAAGACCCAGCCGATGCACTAACAGCCTCCGAGCATTTCCCTCGTGCACACGCCAGGTTGGGGCAGGGCATCTCCCGAAGGCAGTGAAGTGCATTCCGCACAGAGCAGGCTGTCACAGGGGTTGGGGAGCCCGCCCTGGGTGGACACAGCGCTCAGGTGGGTCCCAAGCCTTGGCGGCCTCACAGATCCACTCTGTTTTGTTCTGACCCCGCCCTCCCAGGAGCTGGGACCCCTGCAGCTGCGCTCATGGTCTCCTGGGTGGCACGTCCTGGATATGGCTCCAGACCAGAGTTACTGACCTTTTAACACAGCCAGGTACCATGCTGTTGCGGCCACTTTCTCATGCATCCAGGAAGGCAGCCCCTGTGATGACCTTGAATCTCAGAGCGGATGTGTTCAGTGAAGGCGGGAGCAATGGCCAAGACCTGGGAGAGGCCTGCGGCGGAAGGAAGCCCAGGGGCAGGTCATGACAGAGGGGCGCGGTGCACGCTGACTCTCTTGGGAACCTCCGGAGGGCACGGCTGGCGTAGGGCGAGATGGGAGCCGGGAATCAGGGAGAGATGTGGGGGGCCTGGGCTCCAGGGGGAGATGAGCTCTCCAGGGGAGACGGGATGGAGACAGAAGGTCACTCATTGGGAGAGAGGCTGGCAGGGACTCACCTCCATCAGCAATCCGCAGCTCAGCCCGGGGAAGGCGGGCCTTTCCCACCAGACACAGAATTCACAAGGTCTCTTCTCTCCTTCGAAGAGTGCAGCTCAGTTCAGAGCACGCCTCAGAGGAACGGCGGGAGGGACAATGTTCCCTGGGAACCTCTGCTGCCTGCTTCCCCTGCCCGGCCTCGGTTCTCGTGGGGTTTCATTGTCTTGAGAGCCGTGAAACAGAATTTAAAAAGTGACACACAAAGGCACTTCCAGAAGTTCCTGGAAGGAAGGGATCTCCAGCCTGTGGTCAAGATGTGTGAGTTGGGGCTGGTGCTGTGGTGGAGTGGGTAAAGCTGCCGCCGGCGTTGCCAGCATCCCATATGGGTGCAGGTTCGAGTCCCAGCTGCTCCACTTCCCATCCTGCTCTCTGCTACAGCCTGGGAAAGCAGTAGAAGATGGCCCAAGTCCTTGGGTCCCTGTACCTATGTGAAAGAATCTGGAAGAAGCTCCTGGTTCCTGGCTTCGGATCGGTGCAGCTCCAGCTAGTGCGGCCAATTGGGGAGTGAAGCAGCGGATGGAAGACCTCTCTCTCTCTCTCTCTCTCTCTCTCTGCCTCTCCTTTCTCTCTGTGTAACTCTGACTTTCAAATAAATAAATAAATAAATAAATAAATCTTTTAAAAAACCTTAACTGTCCTGGAACATTCAAATTATATATTGTATATATATTTTATAATTAAAATGTAATTAATTTTCTTTTTAATCACTTTATAGTTGTCCAAACAAAATTTCCCCAAATACTTCAATAGCGCTTGAAAAATCGTGAACCATGTGACACATGAAGCAGGAGTTGAGTTCCCTCACAGAGGGCCCAGTGGCGGCATCCGCCTACCCTACAGAACCTGGTGGGTAAGGACGGAGCCGTCCCCATGATGCGTGCCGAGAGCGTGGGCACCAGGCGCAGCCGGTCCCCACAGGATGCAGGAGAACTGGCCTGGGTGACCAAGAGCGTAGGACAAACCTGACCGCAGGGAATTCCAACTCAAGGGTCAGCCGCCCCTGCCCTGGGCTGTGCCTTTGGGCAGGAAGACGAGGGGAGTGGCCCCCCAGGCCTGGCCCCACATCAGACAGGAGTGTCCCCCACTCCTCACCCTCTGCCTGTCCACCACCTGAAACAATCCAGCCCTTCTGTTGAGTGCTTTGGCTTCCAGTAATGGTGCCATCCCTGAACTTGGGGATGCAGTCTCTCCTCTCTCTCCTCTCTCTCTCTCCCTCTCTCTCTCTCTCTCCCTCTGCCATATCTAAGTGTCCACATGTCCAAGGGAACTTCAAAAAGCTCACAGCAAATGGAAGTAAAAGATAAACTCATTCTGGTGAAAAAAATTGAAATCCATAGCTTTTTATTCATAATATGCCTTTTCCATGAACTTTTAGAAGGTCAAACACAGACACACTCACCCACCTTGTGCTACCTCATACATGACTTAAAGGCAAATGAGGCCCCATGGTGATTATCACAGAGCTGGCCTTATGGGACAAGCGGCCCCAATGCTCATTTGTGTGGGGTCCATGCTGAGTCATGGGACTGCCCCTTTGGGTATCCACGACTCACGTTCAACCTCTTCCCACAGGCTAGTACGTACACAGGGCTGGCTGACAAGGGACGTCAACTACCAGCTTTGAGAAGCCGCACCCCGGAAATGATATTCTCCAGAAAAAGGCACAACAAACGCTTCTGGCAGCCACATCTTGAGCAGTGGTTAGGATGGCGAATGTCTGAAAGGATATTGCACGGTGAGATTAGGTGCTGAATATTTAACATGATGCATACTAGAAATGGGCTTGAATGAAGATGATCAAGGCGTTTAAGACATGTGAGTCAACCAGAACATCGATAGCCTGGATTTAAAAGGCCGATGCTCAGGCTCAATGCATAAACAGCCCCCTGTGTCCAGCTTTGGAAGAGCCCTTGTGTCTGACATTGACCGTGGAAGCAACGGAGCCTGCCTCAGAGTGTTGTTGTGTGTGCCTTTGGATCTACACACAGGAGCTAGGATACCAGCAACCTCACCAAACAGATAATATGATGTGATATGTGTGCTCTTTTGTTAATAAATAGCTAGTTTCTTTTAAAACAAATGTGTCAGGATTTGAAGTGACATTTGCTTGCAATAAAACTTGATAGCAGGGCCGGCATTGCGGCATAGCGGATAAAGTACTACCTGTGATGCTGGCATCTCATAGGGGCTCCAGTTCCGATCCAGCTCCTGCTAATGTGCCTGGGAGAGCAGCAGAGGATGACCCAAGTTCTTGGGCCCCTGCACCCCTGTGGAAGACCTAGAAGAAGCTCCTGGCTTCTGGCTTCAGCCTGACCCAGCCCCAGGGAATTAGGGCCATTTGGGAAGTGAATCAGCAAACGACAGATGTCTCTCTCTGTCTCTCCTGCCCTCTCTCTCTAAGTCTGTCTTTCAAATAAAGAAAATAAATCATTGTCACGAAAACCTGATAGCAAGGTTAGAGGGAGTTCTAAGTTTTGCCCATCAACATCTACCCAAAAATACCTTGTCTTAGCTCATTTTCTGCTAACATGACAGAATGCCGGAGTCTGGGTAATTTATAAAGAACAGAGGTTATTTATTACAGTTCTGCAGCCTGGGAAGTCCAGGAAGATGGGGCCAGCACCTGGCGAGGGCCTCCCCGGGAAGGTGGGAGGAAAAACAAGCGCCCGCCAAAGAGGAGGCACGAGGGGGGAATCCGCTTCTACGATCACCCCCGCCCCTTGCAAGAGCTGCCCCACCCCTGTGATCTTGACAGTCATCCGCTCCCAGGGTCTCTGCTCCCCCCGCCCAGCCACCTCTCCTTAGGCTCCACCTCCCAGCAGCACCGCTTCCAGCAGGTGAACTTGGAGAATGCACCCAGAGCATACCAGCCCCAGAGCTGTGCCTGACCAGCAGGTGGCCCGGTACTGGTTTCTGTGAACCCCCCCGGGGCGATGCTTCAGTGTTCAAACTCCGCCGTGGTAGAAAGGAATTCCATGTTCAAGTTCCCATCCGAGCGAGCCCGGCACTAGGGTCCCTGTAAATACAGCAGAGCGCTGCCATGAACACAACTCTTTGGGGCCCAGTTGCCACCCATTGGGTGCTCCGGGAAATCTCCCCTTAAGGATTAGCTCCCCAAGTAGCCAACAGCTCTTCCCAATGGAAGACCTGAACGGGTCCTCCCTGTTCCTGTCCCGCACAATGACAAAGAGCAAGGTTCCAGAGCCTGAAACATTTACCAGGTACCTAATAAGCACGAGGCAATTACATTTGTATTTTCTCATTGATGTCTTGAGAGAGCCCGTGAGATCCTTAACATTGTGACCATTTCGCAGATGAGGAAAACTGAGGACTTCACTGACTGTCCAAGAACGAGGTGGAGAGCCAAGACTCCAAGCTGGTCTTTGACTCTCGCAGTTCCTATCTCAGAGGCTGCTCGTTTTTCCCCAAAAGCCTCCTTCCGCCCTCTCACCTCTCTGTAGTGACGCCGAGATTTCTAGACTGCTCTCAGTCACGGGAACCCAGAGCCAGCCAGAGGCCCGAGGCCCGAGGCCCGAGGCCCGAGGCGAGGACCTGAGGCCACTCCTTGAATGCTTGCAATCCTGCGCCCAGGATGAGCAAGGCCGACTGGTGCTTTATTCCTGGACAGAACTGCGGGGGCGGCCAGGGAGGGCCACCAGCGTGGGCAGATGGCGCTGGCACAGTGGCTTCCGCCCCGTGGCAGCTTGCGGTCGGCACTTCCGCCCATTAGTCACACTGAATGTGCCTCTCGCTCGGCAAACACTCACACGTGCTGTCTCCTGGATCAGATGTTGGACCGGCCGTCTGGACGGCTGGACTCCGGTCACGGCTCGGCGGCTGGCTCCGTCCTGGGAGCTCGCCCCCTCCCACCCCGCCCTCCTCCCAGTCTCAAACCCTCGGGCTAGAAAGGCACAGAGGTGGACAGAAGCATGCAGAGCTGGGTCCTGTGGCTCTGGTTGTCGCTGGGGCTCCGTCTGCAGCCTTGGATTTGGGTGGCAGCTGTTTAATCAGGGCATAGAGCAGCCCATTTTGTGAAATGCATCTCTGAGGTTTTGTGCATCACCCATCTTCTGCCATCACAGATGAGCGGAGGACAGAAGGCAGGAAGGATGGCTGCCTCCCCCAAGAGTAACTCAGCTGCGTCAGGGAGCAAGACACCAGGAGATCAGAGCCCCTGGGCTCCGGAGACGCTGCTTCCGGCCGCGTGTAAGGCGGGGTGGCCGAGGGCCCTGGGCTGGGCTTGGACGATGCGAGAGAGCCTCTGAGGGGGCCCCTCGGGCTGCCTGAGTGGCCATCCTCACTTCAGCCCCGTGCAGGCAGTGGGGCAGGACCTTCTTCCTTCTTTGGCCTTTGCCGCTGTGGTCAGAAAACATGGTGGCCGCTGGCTCTGGTGGTGCTATGGAGCTGAGAGCCCTGGGCAGCAGGTGCGCCCTGCCTGAGATGTTTCTGGTCTCACCAAGAGTGCAGAGCCCAGTGCTCGGCCCCAAGACTGTGGGAAGAAACACCAACCATGATGATGCTCTCTAAACAAGCAGCTGAGGTCTTCAAGTTGCCTTATTAACCCAGACACAGATTTGGCATTGGAGGTGAGAGGTGTGAGCGGTGTGCTTATGATTTTCAGAGGCCTTGTGTCTGAGCCATCCCCTCTGACTTGTCAGACGTCAGCACTTGTCCACAATTCCTGCCCTTGCCCACTATGGCAGAGCAAAGCCCTGCCATTCTACGTGGGGATCACGTATAGTTAGAAATCAGCACTGTGTCTTTAAAAGAAAAGAGAAAGGCAAGGGCTGACGCAGGTCTTGTGAGAAGGCCAAAACCAGAAGCCCACTGATTGAGGAAGCAGACCTCGGTTCAAGTCCCGCTGCAGCCACAAGTAGTGAGACCCGGGCAGGTGGTTCAAGCCTTCAGGTCCCTGTGAATCCCAGGGCTTGGTGTGGAGCCGAGCGGCGCTCTCAGTTTTTAATGTGCGAGCAAATCATCAGGACGTCTGGTTGAAAGCCTCTAACCCAGGGACAGGCATTGGGTGCCACGGTAGTCACCCTGGGACTGCCGCACCGTCAGCGGAGCTCCTGTTTCGAATCTCAGCTACTCCATTCCCACCCCGCCTCCTGCTGATGCACACCCTGAGAGGCAGCAGCAGATGGCGGAAGTACTTGGGTTCCTCTGCCACCCACGGAGGACACCCAGAGGGAGCTCCTCGCTTCAGCCGGGCTCAGGCCTAGCAGTTGGTGGGAATTTGGGGAGTGAACCAGGGGCTGGAAGATCTCTCTGTATCTGTCTCTCTGTGTCTCCTTGCCTTTCAAGTAAAACAAAAACAAATTTTCGGAAAGGCGGTGACTCGGGAGGTCTGGGGTAGGGCCTGGGAGTCTGCATTTTGCACACACTCCCTGGAGATGTGGACGCTGCCACTCTGCAGACCCCCAGCCTCAGGAGTGAACAACCCGAGCTCTGCCTTCTGCAGGGTCTGCCCAAATGCCGCTCCCTCCCACCAGAAGGGCCCCTAGTTTGCAGCTTAGCCTGAGTGTTCGTTAAATAACATCCAACTTTTAATATATACAGTTAACCTTCCAGGTAGCCATGGATTCCACATACACAGAGTCAGCAAACCAGAGATCCAAAATGTTCTGAAAAACGGGCTTCAGTGCCGATCATGTGCAGGCTGTCTGTGGCATCATGCCCTAAACAGCATATTCCAATGACGCACACAGCGATCAGGTATTCTAAGTGATCTAGAGAGGATTTAACACAAGCAGGAAGCTGTGCATGGGGTTTGTGCAAACACTACACCACTTTACAGAAGAGACTTGAGAGCCAGTGGAGTTTGATGCCTATGAAAAGAGAGGCTGAGCCAGAGAGAGAGGGAGAGGGAGAGAAAGAGAAAGAGAGAGAGAGAGGTCTTCCATCCACTGGTTCACTCCCCAGATGGCCATAACGGCTGGAGCTGATTCAATAGGATGCCAAGACCCAGGAGCTTCTCCTGGGTCTCCCACGCAGGTGCAGGGGCCCAAGGACTTGGGCCATCTTCCACTGCTTTCCCATGCCATAACAGAGAGCTGGATCGGAAGTGGAGCAGCTGGGACTCAAACCGACGCCCATATGGGATGCTGGTGCCACAGGTGGAGGATTTACCCGCCATGCCACAGCGCCAGCCCCAGATGGTCCTATCTTAAACACAGCACACACCTTGAGAATACAGAAGAGTGTGCACTACAGCAGGGAGGAAGCAACAAAGCAGGGAATGGTGCAGACAAGGCTTGAGGGGGATCTGGTCCGTGGCTGGGAGACGGACGCCCTCCAAGCGGCTCTTCTCTCCTAGAAGTGGCCGGTGGCCAAGTCCACGAGGCATAGTGATCCAGGAAAGACCTGCTGCAGGTGCTCTTGGCCAGACATTTAAAGTGTGTGCCGTGCTTTTGCAGCAGCAATGCCCGATTCCTGATGAACGCGTCTGGGGAGTGTGCCAGAATCAGAAAGGGATCTGCGCCCTTCTGTCCCAGCACGCCGAGGGTCTCTGAGCACCCTGGCTGCCTGGGAGCCGACCCTTCTTCAACTCCGAAGACCATGTTGTAGAGCATCTGGCCTAGAAACCCACTGAATCTGTCTGTAGCATAATTGGTTCAGAAAGAGCTGGGAGAGAAATTGCGAAGGGGGTGGGGGTGGAAACAGAAGACAAGGTAGCAGAAGGGGCGCCAGATGGAGGAGCTCACACACAAAACACGCTCAAACAAAGGCTGCTGGGGATCCCAGGGGGGCACATTTGTATCCGGGGCCAGCACTTGGACTGGCACAAGGGGCCTGCTCAGCTTGGAGGCATCTAGACCCGACATCTGGCTTCCGGGACAGAGCCTGCACCAAACCAGCAGGCCCTGGGGTGACCCCTGACCACGCTGTGACAGGTGGCCCAAATCGGCCTTGCTGGTGACTGCAGAACACGACAAATCCTTCGGTGCCTTGGAGAATTTAGGCTTAAGGCTGACGCCAGGGCCTGAGCAGAGCCAAGGACAGGGCAGGGGGAGGTGATTTCTTGGTTACTATATATACTTTTTCCTTTTGTCTGGCAGCATTCCAAGGCAGCCTCCATATATTCTGCTCCCAGTGCAGAGGGAGTGTGGCAGAGCGTCTTGCGTGCAGTGGGCCTGGATGCTGTGTATGGTGACAGATTTCCTTATTTGATCGAGGTTGATTGCCCAAGGAGGGACTCCAGGATTACAAATGTCTCTCGCTGGGGATGGAGTTTAAGATGCTACTTGGGATGCCCACGTTCCACATCACGGAGCTGGGGTTGGAGTCCTGGCTCGCTTCCCATCCAGCGTCCAGCAGTTCTTGGGCCCCTGCCCACCATGTGGGAGACCCAAAGGGAGCTCCAGGCTCCTGGCTGCGGTCTGGCCCAGACCCAGCTGTTGCGGACACTTGGGAAGAGACACAGTGGGTAGAAGAGGTCTCTCTCTTGCTCACTCTCTTTCAAACAAATAAAACTTTTACAAAATGTCTATCTTTGAGCTGCCTCCCCTGCTCATCAGTCAGCAGTTGAGGGCCAGCTTTGCACAACAGGCTTAATTTCTATCTCTACCCAACACATACTTACAATTGAAAAATAATGTATTTTTCGTTTGCTTACAAACATCCACGAATTCCACTCCCACCCCTCAAAAAAAGACCCGGGGAGAGACTGCGCAGTGAGAGATGAGGTGGACCAGGTGCGCTTAACAGCACAACAATAAATAATTACCTCGCCCTTTTCAGAGCCGCCGGGCGTGACCCAGCCAATTAAGCCCGCCCTGGTGCCCGACAGCCCTCGCCATTTGTCACAACAGCTTTGCTTTCTGCGTCTGCGTTGCTTTTGCAGTTTGCACCCGGTGCAGTCAAATTTCATACATCCTAAACGAAAAATAAAACTGCCAGTTCTCATCTCTTCGGGGGAAATTCGTCTTATTTCTCCCATAAATCATACGGACGCTTTGGTTGTAAGCAGAGCGGTAGCTACTCGGGAAGTAAATTAACTTCCGTTCCGGTGAGACTGGAGGCTAGTGCAGGTGATTGAGCGCGGAGGGGGCGGGCGCTTCAGAGTGGGCGGGAGAGGTGCATTATTTAACTGTTTCGGTAGAAGCGGTAGCCACACCTGTTGCTACGCATGGGGGCGGCCCCGGAGCATCCTCTTGTCACATCGTAATTACTTCTCTCTCCCTGAAAGTGTCCTAGTTGGGCGGATAAATTGCACGGTCAATCTGCAAATGAAATTAGGAGCAAGGGCTTGTTTTGTGAAAGAAGCCAGACAAAAGGCCACATAGTGTGCGATTCCATTCACAGGAGACGCCCAAGAAGAGGCCCACCCAGTAGAGACAGCACTAGATGGGGGCTGGCCGGGGCTGGGGTCGCCTGGGAAGGAGAATGGGGACGCGGAGTGACAGCTAATGGGTCTGGGATTCTTTCCGGGGTGAAATGCGATTTGTAGTGATGGCTGCAGGAATGCAAATATGCCAACAGCCATCTGGATTGCGTATTTTACAGGAGCAATTGTACGGTAGACTAATGATAGCTCAATAAAGCAGTTGTGTTAAAACAAAAGTTAAAAAAAAAAAAACCTTAGACCAGAACCACGCGCTCTGCCTGCTGAGCCCCACGAGGCTGCGGTGACACGAGCTGGCCTCTGGAGGGCGCCATGCGCGCAGCTCCGGGACCGGCACCGCTCTCGGCCGAAGCCCAGAGCGGGCGCCCGTGTGACCGAGAAGCCCCGCGCCCGAGTTGGCTTTTAAGAGGGGAGCGGGGAGGGGGCCAGCAGAGGCGCGACGGACCCTGCAGCCGAGGTCTGGCTGGAAGGAAGGTGTAAGAGGCCTCGGCTGGGGCCTTGTCCCTCCCTGGTCTTCCTTCACCTGGGGAGGGGGAGAAGAGGTACCTGAGTAGGCAGGCACAGGAGCGGGCGTCTCCCCCAAAAAATTCACACGCAGCGCGGGGTCGGGTCTGCCCACTCAGGACGGGAACTCTGGGAGACAAAGAGCGGCTGCCAAGGGTCTACGCAGGGCCTGAACCCCTCAACCCAGGTTCTTGGAAGAGGACTCGGGTCTAGAATGAGCCCCATTCCCAATCCATTTACCATCGGTGGGATCCTCCTTCAAAGGCGGGGAATTAGTTGAGCCTGGAACCTGCCAGAAGACCAACAGGTTATCCTGTGCATGCAGAAGTACGCGGGGGGCCTTGGGATGGACGGACTGACAACCCGCACGAAACAGCCAAGGCTCCTCACGCAACCTGGCTTCAGAGCCCCACGCCCAGGGCATTGGGTCCAGGCCACCAACAGAGGGCGCCCCACACCTGGAGGAACCAGGCTTGGCCCCAAGACCAGAGGGATGGAGGCTCTGCTCACCGCCGACCCGGGCAGGGATGCTGCACCTGCTGACCCCCCCGTATCTGCACATTCTGAGAAGCGGGGAGGCAAAGTGGCTCCCTGCCTGGGCGTTTCCCCAGTTAGGAAAGGAAACAGCCATTTGAGTGGGTCAAGGACAGAATTCCTCTCGGTTTAGTCCGTCAGTCTATCCGCAGCGCGGTGGCTGGCACCCAGAGGCGGTGCAGGAAACTGAACAATGCCAGGGAAACCAGACCGGAGATGGACTGCACTGGCCCTAGGCTGTCTCTTTGCCTTTGCCGTTGTCTTGGAAACGAGCATCAAGCACAGGTTCCTGTAGGCCACCCTGTGGGCTCTGTCCCTGGGCTGCTCTGTCCACTGGAGTCAGCTGAGCACCCACAAGGCTCAAGTGGGGGAATCGAATCGGCTTTGCAGGGAGGAACGTTTCCCCGGGGAATCGCAGGCCTCATGCTCCAAACCAAGTCCATGAGTATGGCGTAGACAAAACAACGGAGGAACAGTACAGAACTCCCACCCCAGATTGAAGTCCATTTTCCTGGGGTCCTGGAGCTCTCTCCTAGCTCAAGCTGCCGAATGCTTTGTCTTACATTTTCCTGGGATTCACTCCCTAGAATCTTAGGACTTTAGAGCTGAGGGGGAGGTGAGTAAGAACTTCAAAACCCCTCCCTTATGGTTATGGTTGAAGAAAGGCAAACACTCTGGAGCAAGGGGCTGTCTCCCACCCCAACACACTCACACACACACACACACACACAGTCACACACACACTCACACTTCATACTTGCACGGAGGAAAAAGCAGCATAGGACGAACCTGTCCAAGGTCAAACACCAACCAAAGGACGTCACTTTTGCATCTTGTGTGCCGCTCTGTAACTCATGTTGTTGGGAGCACCAGCTCTGCCCCACAGTGGCAGACCCCCCCCCCCCCCGCCCAGCCCTGTCAGCCATGCTGCCCTTGAACCTGGAGAGTTCCAACCAGAGGCACCCTCGCCATCCCTCAAGAACTCAGAAATTGTTCTCCAAGTGAAACTAGAAAAATCCACACATACACCCTAGGCCCAGCCAGCCATGGGGATGCACCAAAAGGAACAGTTGGCAAACAGGTGATAAAAATGACTGGAATTGTCTCAAGCTCCAGGTGCCTTGAGGAAGAAAGTGGTCTGTGACGCTAACAAAGCACATGGGGTCCCGACTAGGACCTATTTAGAGAAGGGCACCCCCTGGGAAGGCACTGGAGGAAAGCAGAGAGGATCCCTGCAGAAAGGGAGGGTGCTGACCCCGCCCCCAGGAGCTGGCCCACAAAAGCATCCTCGGTGGGGGTGGGGAGTCGGTGCCTCCCAGAGCCTGAGCCCGGAGAACCTTCTGAGCCGGGATGAACCATCTTCACCAGTATCTGATTCTCCGCCCTGGGGCTCTGCCTGCAGAGTCAGAGTGCGCCCAGCAGGTGGCAGCCTCCCCAGCAAGTGCACTGCGCTCTGTCAACACCTGGGGATGGGGAGGTACCAGCTAAAACAGGCCCCAGACAAGGAGCCTGTCTGGTAGTATCCTGGGCTGCATGATAAATGGCCACAGGCCTGGCAGCCTGAACCGTCACAAGAGTTCTGGAGTCAAGGTGCTAACGGGGCCAGGCTTCCATAGGGGAGGAGCCTTGCCTGCTTCTCCCAGCTCCTGAGGCCTCCAGACATCCAATTTCTGCTTGTACCTCCATGTGGCCCTCTCCCTTGTGTGTCAATGTTTCGTGTCTCCCTCCTGTTCTCTTACTAGCTTTAGGACCCACCGTGAATACAGGATGATTTCATCTCAAGATCTTGATGTCTGCAAAGACATCTTGTTTTTCCAAATAAGGTCACATCGACAGGTTCCAAGGTTAGGTGGCCATACCTTTTGCGGATCATGATTCAGCCCACTACAGCAACTGCCCACATGGAGGTCCCAGGCATGTTGTGCTGGGCTGGGCCCTGGGGAGCCTGGACTTCCACTCCAGGAACACCTACCCGGCAGACAGGGCCAACTTCAGAATGCATGTGGGAAAGTGCACCCCCACCCCCACCACCGCCACCAGCAGCTCACAACCACCTCCACAGAAGCTTCCAGAGAAGGGTGGTGTCCTTGGGCATAAAGTCAAAAAGAGGCCCCGCTCAACTGGTTCATGAAAAATGCACTTTCCTCGCCTTTTCCCCCCAAGGGGGACATAAACAAAGGGTTTGGCCTGGCTCTGCCAATCCTGGCTTTGCCTTCTGCATCAGCTTTTGTTCTGACGAACAGGATGGCACTGCAAGGGACGGCCACTCCTGCCCGTACAGGTCCCAACCTTGGAGCGAGCTGCCGCCCTGGGAGAAGTTCAGACACAGCCATTGATTGTCCAGGCTCCTGGGAGCAGTAATGGGAGCCACCTGGCCTCTTGCTGGCAGGATGCCCATGGCTCAGGCCTGTGATGTTGACTCTGATCAAGGTGTTTTTTTTTTAAGATTTTTAAATTTTATTTATTTATTTGAGAGGTAAAGTTACATACGGGGAGAGGGAGAGACAGAAAGAAAGGTCTTTCATCCACTGGTTCACTCCCCAATCAGCCACAACAGCTGGAGCTGCACCGATCTGAAGCCAGGAGCCAGGAGCTTCCTCTGGGTCTCCCACGCGGGTGCAGGGGCCCAAGGACTTGGGCCATCTTCTACTGCTTTCCTGGGCCACAGCAGAGAGCTGGACTGGAAGAGGAGCAGCTGGGACTAGAACCGGTGCCCATATGGGATGCCAGCACCACAGGCAGTTGATTAACCTACTGTGCCACGGTGCCAGCCCCTCCGATCAGGTTTAATTCTAGTTCTACCCCTGGCCAAGCATGTGCTGGTGGGAAGTTCCTACGCCTTGCTGAGCCTTATCTGAAAACTTAACTGAAGACTGAACACGCTTTCTTGTAAACTGCAAGTGTACACCTGGCTCACAGTGTGCCCACAGTTGTTAAGGTTAGAATGACGGTTTTTTTTAAAAGAGATCTATTTATGTATTTCTGTCTATTAAAGGCAGAATGACAGAGAAGGACCAACAGAGGGGTGGGAGAGAGAGGGAAGGAAGGAGGGGGAGAGAGAGAGAGAGAGAGAGAGAGAGAGAGAGAGAGAGAGACTCTCCCCCATCCATTGGTTCACTTCTCAATGTCCAAAACAGCCAGGTCTGGACCAGGCCAAAGCCAGGAGCCGGGAACTCCAGTTGAGTCTCCCATGTGGGCTGCAGGGGCGCATTAGCCAGGATCGGAACCCGTGCTCTGATGGGGTTGTGGGTGTCACAAGCAGTGGCTGGACCCCTCTGTGCCCCAGTGCTGGCCCTGCCCGTGGACTGTTTGAACACTGCTTCGTGCCTTCCGCTCAGATCTTCGCACAGCTGTGTCCCTCTCGTCATTCAAGTCTCACCTGGGATGTCACCTCCTCAGAGGCTGTGCTGTCGGATTAATACCCCCTTTGATAAGTGGCCCACATTAAGTACCCCAAGAGCAGAGGACAAAGAAAGCTTGGAGGAGGGAGAGGTGGGGGGAACGCCACGGCCGCGGTGGTGCCAGGTGATGGCTGCGGCTTGGAGAGCTGAAGAAGCCTGGGTATTGGCAGAAATGAAGGCTCCGAGACCAGGACTGATGGTGAGACTTTGTCAGCACCGAGATTCAGACGGGGGCTTGGCCGCTGAGAACTGACTTCTACATCGCTCTGGGATGTCCAGCACTGCTCAGTGGTGGAGACCAGGTGAGGAATGCGCTCGGCAGGGTGTGGGTGGAGCTCTGGAAGCCAGGGAGCGGCCAGGGAAGGAAGGGCTTGGTGGAGGAGGAGAGGCCCCGGGCTCATGGCTGCAAGCTGGTGCAGCAGCCCCTGAGCAGGAAGTGAGTCATGGAGCCTCCCAGAGGCGGCTGGGCAGTCCACCCTCCCCAGCGAGAGCCCCCAGCAAAGCTACAAGCCCTGACTTTCCCTGAGTGTGAGGGGCCAGTGAATCACACGGGCCGGCCCTGGCCTCACTCGCAGTGTGCACTTGTCCAGCTGCCAGCAGCCAAGGGCCCTGGGTTCTTGGCTCTGCTGTTAGCTTTCGCCAGCGGCAGGCTGCCCCTTGGTTTTTCTCCCCGTGTGAGGTTGGGCTGAACTGTTCGCTCCCTCACCTGTCTGCTATGCAAAGTGTGAGGATTATCCGGTCCATCTTTCCCAAATTATTTGGAGAGCCTTTGTACAGAATGTACCGAAGATTATTGGACTAAGTCATAGTGCACTTTCAATTCACGGGGCTATTTTCTTTCAAAAGCCCTAATGAACCTTCTTGATGATCAAGCGGATTTTCTTATGGGGCTCCTTAGTTTTAGCCCCGGAGGCATGAGACGAACTCTGCACTCAGCATCTTAGTGATGCTCGCTGATTCACTAATTGGGTTTGTAATCATTGCATTATTGACTTGTACAGTTCTTGAAATGTTCTGAAGATCTTTTGTCACACACACACACACACACACACACACCCTCATCTACTTCACAATGCTCATGGAAAAATAGAATTAAAACAAATTTATTTTGTTGCAAGAAATTTGAAATTCATGCATAATTTTTCTTAATATATGCATTTTCCCTGAAGTTTTTAAAACTGCATGTGTATGTGCATGTATATATAAATAACATTTTTCTATTACTTATCTATTAACTTTATTAATTTTCTTCACATTGCTTTTTTCAAAGATTATATTTATTTAGTTATTTGAAAGGCAGAGTTACAGACAGGTAGAGGGAGAGACAGAGAGAGAGTCTTCCATTCATTGGTTCACTCCCCAAATTGCTGCAACAGCTGGGACTGGGCCTATCTGAAGCCAGGAGCTTCTTCTGGGTCTCCCACTTGGGTGCAGGGGCCCAAGCACTTGGGCCATCCTCTGCTGCTTTCCCAGGCACATGGAGCTGGATCAGAAGTGAAGCAGCTGGGACTTGAACCGACACCCATATGGGATGCTGGTGCCACAGGAGGAGGCCTAGCCTACTATACCACAGTGCCGGCCCCAACAATGTTCTTTGATAGGCAAAACTTTTTAGTTTTATAAGGTCCAATTTATTAATGTTTTCTTTTCTGGTTAGTTTTCTCTGTTATCCAAGTAATTTTTTTCCTACTCTGAGATTCCAAAGATATTTTGGTATGCAGACTGCTAGAAGCTTGTTGGTGCTGGCTCTCACATTTAGGTTTATTGTCTATCTATAATGAATTTTAGTGTAGGGTGTAAGGTAGCGATCCAGATTCACTTTTCCCTTCGTGGACATCTAGTTGTTCCACACTATTTGTTGAAAAGATTTTCCTTTCCCTTATTGAATTTCTTTGGCAAGTATACTGAATTTAAATTGATCATATAGGGGCCAGCGCTGTGGCGTAGCAGGCAAAGCTGCCGCCTGCAGTGCTGGCATCCCATATGGACACCGATTCAAGTCCCGGTTGCTCCACTTTTGATCCGGCTCTCTGCTATGGCCTGGGAAAGCATACAAGAAGGCTCAAGTGCTTGGGCCCCTGCACCTACATGGGAGACCCGGAAGAAGCTCCTGGCTCCTGGCTTTGGATCGGTTCAGCTAGGGCCATAGTGGTCGTCTGGGGAATGAACCAGTGGGTGGAAGGCTTCTCTCTCTCTCTGCCGCTCCTTCTCTCTGTGTGTAACTTTGACTTTCAAATAAATAAATAAAACTTTTAAAAATAAAATAAAGAAATTGATCATATATAATTATGGGTCTGTTTATGGATTTTCTATTCCATTCCGTTGATCTAGACTGATATCTTTATGTCAGTATCATTCTTTGTTGATTAATGGTCCATTACAGTACCTCTCAAAATCCTTGTTCAAAACTCTTATGACTTTATAAAGTTAACTTGCAGTAAGCTTTAAATCTTGTTCAAAATTTTTTGGCTCCTCTAAATCCTTTTCACTACCATATAAATTTTAGAATCAGCTTGTCGATTTCCTCAAGAAAAACCTTCTTAGATTTTGAATTATGTTGCACTGAACATGTAGATGGAGATGAAGAGAAATGGCATCTTGACAGTATCATCTTCCAATCAGTAAACATCACATGTACAGCTTTTCATGTATTTGGATCTGCTGAAATCTTTCTCAGAAATGTATGTACTTAGTATTGTATACTAACGACTGTACCTGTTAAATTCACCTCTAGATATTTTTATTTTTGAGGTAATACGAATTACAATGTTTGGGGGCTGACGTTGTGGTATAGCAGATAAAGCCACCACCTGCGATGCCCTCAACCCATAGAGAGTGCTGGTTCATGTCCCAGCTGCTCCATTTCCCACCCAGCTCCCTGCTCATGAGCCTAAGAAAAGCCGTGGAAGATGGCCACAGTGCTTGGTCCCCTGCTACCCACCTGGAGGAAGTTCCTGGTTCCTGGCTTTAGCCTGGCCCAGCCCTAGCCATTTCGGTCATCTGGGGAGTGCATCAGCAGATGGAAGATCTCTCTCTCTCTCTCTTCTCTCTCTCTCTCTGTAACTGTGATTTTCAAATACATTTAAAAGATCTTTTTAAAAATTGTTTTGTTTTATTATATTTCATTTTTCCAAATGATATTGTTAGGATATAAAAATACAATTGACTTTTGTATATTAACTGCATATCATGACTAAATTTGCTTCAACAAGCTTAGCAAACATTACTAAATTTGATTGTTGGTCCAACTTAATTCTTGGTAGATTCCCTGGGGTTTTCTCCAGATACAGTCGTGCCAACAATAGTGGAGAAAGACAGTACTGCCTTCTCTCCACTCTTCGTGTTTTTCTTACTACTTTGTCTAGCCCCTTTAATGTTGAATGGATGCAGTAGAGTAGAAATCCTTATCTTATTCCTTAGAAAAAACTTCAACTTTGTATCATTCATGTACTGGCAACTTTAAGACTTTTTTCACTGATGTCTTTCATCAGATAGAGGAAGTTCTTCCTAGTTTGCTGAAAGTTTTTGTTTTTCTAAAATCATGAATAAATGTTGAACTTTGTCCATGCCTTTTGGGTTTTGGTTTCTATCAAAGAGATTTTTTTTTCTGTCTCTCTCTCTCTCTTTCTCTTTTTTAAATGAAGGGCATTGTATGGATTGATTTTAGAACAATTAGCCAATCTTGCATTCTTGGCTGAACACTAATTTTTATCTTTTTTTACATTTCTTTATTTGTTTTGCTAAGGATTTTTGTGTCTATGCTTACAATGGATATAGGCCTGTACTATTATTTATTTTTTGGTAAGGTCTCATCATGTTTGGATGTTAGTGTATGTCAATCAGGGTTGAATTAGAGAAACAGAACCAATAGGAGACCTATGAAGAGATTTGTTGCAAGGAACTTCATTCATTGCAAGAAAGATGTGATTGTGGGAGCCGGCTAGGCAAACCTCCAGTCTGTAAGGCAGGCTACTGGGAAGGGCGGGTGGGGACTCCGGCCAGGAGCTGCGGCTGCTTCCTGAGGAGGGGTTTCTTCTTCAGGGAACACGAGCCTCTGCTGTTGTGCCCTCCGGCTGTTTGAGCCAGGCGCAGCCGGGCAGTCCAGATCCATCTCCGTAGATAATCGGTCAGCTGATTGCGGAATTTAATCACCTCTAGGATGCACCTTCACAGGAAACCTAGATTCAAGTGAATAACCAGTGACTATGGGTAGCCAGCCGGTGGTCACCTCAGAAAGACCACCACGATGTTATCCTGGCCTAACTTCCTGCTTCCACACTTTTCTTAGAGACACCATCTTAATGTCTGCAGTTCATTGACTTACTGGCGATTTATGCAAGACTGTACAATCATCACCACTCTTAATTCCAGAACATTTTCATCACCTTTCAGAAAACTCTGTACCCGATTATAGTCACTCTCCATCCCCCCCACCCCACCCTGCCCCAACCCCTAGCAGCCACTAATCTACATTGTGTCTACAGATTTGCCTATGCAAGACGTTTCCTGTAAGTGGAATTACACAAATCGGCCTTTTGTGTTGGGTCTCTTCCCAGGGTATCTTCCAGATTAATCCTCATTGTAGTACACATTAGTATTTCATTCATTTTCATGGCTTTTGTATCAATATTCCACTTTCATTTACCCTCTCATCAGTTAATGGGCATTTGGGGTTTTTCCACTCTTTGGCTACTAGAAAATATTTCCCTGGGGCTGGCATTCCACTTCTGATCCAGCTCTCTGCTGTGGCCTGGGAAAGCAATGGAAGATGGCCCAAGCCCTTGGGCCCCTGCACCCACGTGGGAGACCGGGAAGGAGCTCCGGGCTCCTGGCTTCAGATTGGTGCAGCTCTGGCCATTGCGGCCAATTGGGGAATGAACCAGCGGATGGAAGATCTCTCTCTCTCTGCCTCTCCTTCTCTCTCTGTAACTTTGACTTTCAAGTAAAATAAATCTTAAAAAAAGAAAGAAAATATTTCCCTAATAAGCACTGGTGTCCAAATTTATGGATGAGTGCATGTCTAAGAGCGGGAACAGCTGGGCCATATGCTAACTCAGTGTTTAGCTGTTTTCCACATTCACATCATTTTTACCCTCCCCAAAGCAGCACAGGAAAGTTCTCACTTGTTCATATCATTGCCAACACTTGTTTTCTTTTTTTTAAATGACAGCCCTCCCACCAGGTGTGAATTCATAGCTCCTGGTCGTTTAACCTGCATTCCCTAGTGAGCATAGCCTCTTGTCATGTGCATACTGGCTATTTGTGTGTCTCTTTTAGAAAAATATCTACTCAAATTCTTTGTCCAGTTTAAATAACCTTTTCTTTTCTTACATATTATCAGATACATGATTTTAAAGTCTTCCTTTTCATTCTGTAGGTTATGCTTCGCCTCCCTGAGCTGCCACACACTGGGCAGCTTTACATTTAATTCTTGCTGTTCCCGAGGCTGGGAGTCTCAGACGGAGATGCTTACTTTCTGGGTTACTGATGACAGGGCCATCCTGCTGTGTCCTCATGTGGCAGTGTCTCTGTTTGTCTGTTTATTTGAAAGTCAGAGTTACAGAGAGGCAGAGAGAGAGAGAGAGAGACAGAGAGAGGTCTTTCATCCGCTGGTTCACTCCCCATTTGGCAGCAATGGCTGGAGCTGGGCCAGTCCGAAGCCAGGAGCCAGGAGCTTCTTCTGGGTCTCCCACGTGGGTGCAGGGGCCCAAGGGCTTGGGCCATCTTCCATTGCTTTCCCAGGCCACAGCAGAGAGCTGGATCGGAAGTGGAGCAGCCAGGATTCGAACTGGCGTCCATATGGGATGCCAGGACTGCAGGTGGCAGTTTTACCCGCTAAGCCACAGCACCGGCCCTAGCAGTGTCTCTTCCTATAAGGGCCCTAATCCAGTCCTGAGAGCCACACTCCCAAGACGACATCTAAACCCAGGAATCTCACACAGGCCCCTCTCGGAATCCCATCCCATTGAGGGCAAAGCTTTAACATACGAACTGTGGGGAAAACAATTCCATCCACAACTCCAAATTTATCTACATTGTTTTGTAGGTTCTCCTGCTTTGGTGTCATAGCTAAGATACTATTACTTTATCAAGGCCATGACGAGTTACCCTTATTTTTTTTTCTAAGAGTTTCATTGTTTTAGTTCGCTTATTTTGAAGTTCTCAATCCATCACGAGTGAACTTTTGTATACTCTACGAGGTGAGGATTCAATGTATGATTTTTCATTTAGATATCCAGTTGCCCCAGCAATGTTTGTTGAAAAGACATCTTTTCCCACTGAATGACCTTGGCACTCTTGTCAAAAATCAATTGACCACACACACACACGTGAGATACACACATCTAGGGCACACACACACACATGGATATATGTCAGGGCACTCATTTTTATCTCATTTGGCTATATGTCCTTATGCTAGTCCCACACTGTTTTAATTACTGTAACTTTATAGTAACTGTCAAAATTGGTGAATTTGAATCCTCTGGCCTTTATTTTTTTTAAAGAATTGCTTTTAGGAAAGCCTGCTCTGTGGTGTGGTGGGCTGAGCCTCTGCCTGCAGTGCCAGCATCCCATATGGGCACCAGTTTGAGTCCCAGCTGCTCCACTTCCCATCCAGCTCTCTGCTATGGTCTGGGAAAGCAGTTCAAGATGGCCCAAGTCCTTGGGCCCCTGCACCTGAGTGGGAGACCTAAAGCAGGCTCCTGGCTTTGGATCGGCACATCTCTGGCTATTGTGGCCATCAAAGGAGTGAACCAGCAGATGGAAGACCTTTCTCTCTCTCTCCCTGCCTCTGCCTCTCTCTAACTCTGCCTTCAAATAAATAAATAAATTTAAAAAAAAAGAAAGAAAGAAAAAAAAATTGCTTTTGGGTATTTGGAGTCCCTTGGATTTCCATCTGAATTTTAGGACCAATTTGCCTACTTATGCACAAAACAATTGGAATTTTGATAAAGATTGCATTCAATCTATAGATCAATTTAGGAACCAGGTATTTCCATCTTCAGAATTTTAACTTTTCAGTTCATGAACTGAATATCTACTTATTTAGATCTACTTTCTTTTGAGAATATTTTGTAGTTTTCTGGTAAAAGACTTGCAGGTCTTTGGTTGTTTTTTTTTCCTTAAGTATTTTATTATTTTTGACACTGTTGTACATGTGAAGGTAGGGAAATCCCTACCTTCATTTTCAGTTTGTTGATTACTAGTATATAGAAACACAACTGGCTTTTGTACATTTATCTTGTATCCTACAATGTTACAAACTAATTTACTAGTGCAAATGGTTTTGTTTCAGATTCTTAGGAAATCCTATTTATCAGATTGTGTCATGTGCAAACAGAGACAGTTTCATTTCTTAATTTCCAATCTGAGTGACTTTTATTTGTTTTTTGCTAAATGACCTCAGTAAAAACTCCATACTCTGTTGACCAGAAGTGACAAGAACAGATATTCTTATTTTGTTCTCATGTTATGAGGTTAGCATTTGGTATTTTAACACTTGGTATAGCAGTAACTCTGGGTTTATTTAATTTAAGCACTTCCTTTATAGTCTTGGTTGGTTAAGTGTTTTGCCAAGCACTTGCGATGGATTTTTCTAAATACTTTTTAAATTTTGTATTCATTTAGATGTTCCTGTGATTTTTATAAGTTATTCTATTAACTCGTGTGCTATATTGATTGACTTTTCTATATTGAACCAACCTTGCATTCCTGGGATAAATCTCACTTGGTCATGGTGTATAATTCTTTTTAAATGGTGCTGTATTTGCTTCTTCATGTTCTTATTTTTTTATTTGGAAGTCAGAATTAAAGAGAGAGAGGGAGAGATGCAGAGAGATCTTCCATTCACTGGTTTACTCCCCAAGTGGCCACAACGGCTAGGGCTGGACCAGGCCAAAGCCAGAGCCCAGCAGCTTCATCCGGGTCTCCCATGTGGGTGCAGGGGCCCAAGCACTTGGGCCATCTTCTGCTGCTTTCCCAGGTGTATTAGCAGGGAGCTGGATCGGAAGTGGAGCAGCCAGGGCTCCAATGGGATGTGGCAATGCAGGAGGAGGCTTAAGCTACTATACCACAGCAATGCCCTCCCTTCCCAGTATTCTACTGGGATGCCGGCATTGCAGGAGGAGGCTTAAGCTACTACACCACAGCACTGCCCTCCCTTCCCAGTATTCTATTGAAGATTTTTTGCATCTATTTTCAAAAGGGATATTGGTATGTGGCTTTATTTTTATTTTTTGTCATATTATCATATTTGTCTAATTTTGATATCAGGGTAAAACTGATCTCAGTATTTTTTGAAAGTGTTTGTAAAAAATTGGTATTAATTCTTGAGACATCTATCTGTGAAGACATCTGGGCTTTGATTTTCAGATTTTTAATTATTAATTCAATTTCTCCACTTGTAGGTCTTCATGGTTTCCATATTTTTTCTTGAGTCAGTTACAGTAGTTTTAGCACATATGTGAGTTTTCCCATTTCATCTAGGTTTTCTGAATTGTTCATTGTATTTATTTAATTTTTAAAATTTGTATAAATTCAATAACTCTGTCACCTCTTTCATTACCAATTTTAGTAATTTAGTTTTCTTTTTTTCTGGTCAGTCTATCTAAAGATTTGTCAATTTTGTTATCTTTTCAAAGAATCAAATTTTGATTTTGTTCATTTTTTCTTTTTTTCTATTTTCTATTTCAGTTATTTCCATTATAATCTTTATTATTTCCTCTCTTTTTCTTGCTTTGTATTTATGTTTTTCTTTTTAAAGTGGAAGGCTATTTTTAATTTTTATTGATCTTTAAAATTTTTCTGTAAGGCAGAGAGACAGAGAAGATGAAATAGGATTCTCCCATCTGCTGGTTCACTTCCCAGACGGCTGTGACAGACATAGCAGGACTAGCCCAAAGACGGAGTGCAGGACTCCACCCAGGCTCCCACGTGGGTGGCACGAACCCCGCTTCTTGAGCCATCATCTACTGCCTCGCAGGGCATATCTTATCAAGACTGAATTGAGAGCCGCGGTGGGCATTGGACCCAGGTGCTTCAACATGGAATGTGAATGTCCCAAGCAGCATCGTAACTGTTGTACCAAATGCCCATCCCGGGAGGCTATTTTTCATGTGAGTTTTTACAGCTTTAACCTTGCCTCTGAGCACTGCTTTTGCTGCATCCCAGAAGTGTTGGTATGTGATGATTTGACTTGTTTTCGTATCAAAGTATTTTCTAATTTCCCTGGTGACATCATCGTTTGCCCATTCATCAATTAGGAGTATGTTTAATTATCACAGACAAATATGTGTGAATTTCCCGAATTTTCACTATTACTCTAATCAACTAGTAATCTCATTTCAATATGGTTGAAGAGCACAGTTGGTATGATTTCAATCCTCTTCAAGTGACCGAACATGTCCTATGGACTAATATGTTCCATCAAGGAAAAGGTTCCACACACACTTAAAAGGATCTGTTTCGGCCGGCACCGTGGCTCACTAGGCTAATCCTCCGCCTTGCGGCGCCGGCACCCCTGGTTCTAGTCCTGGTCGGGGCGCTGGATTCTGTCCCAGTTGCCCCTCTTCCAGGCCAGCTCTCTGCTGTGGCCAGGGAGTGCAGTGGAGGATGGCCCAAGTGCTTGGACCCTGCACCCCATGGGAGACCAGGATAAGTACCTGGCTCCTGCCATCGGATCAGCGCGGTGTGCTGGCCGCAGCGCTGGCCGCGGCGGCCTTTAGAGGGTGAACCAATGGCAAAAGGAAGACCTTTCTCTCTGTCTCTCTCTCTCACTGTCCACTCTGCCTGTCAAAAAATAAAAAAAAAATAAAAAAAAGGATCTGTTTCATTGTCTCTGTCTCTCTGCCTTGCAGAAGTCTGTATATGTGCTGTTTGTCGATCTCTGTTAGCTGTCCTATTCATTATTGAAAGTGGGTTGCTTAAACCTGTAACTATTGTTAGCTCCCTATTTCCCCCTTTATTCTGTCACCTTTTTAATACGCATATTTTGGGCTCTGTTGTGAAAAGCTAAGTGTTTATATAATTGAATGACAGAGGATAAGACTCAAGATAGGATTATTCATACTTTCTATTCTTCTATCAGATTCAATATTTAGTGTCTTCAAAGAAATTTTCCCATGTCCCTTAAATTGTCAGATTTACTGTCATAAAGCATTTAAAAATATTGCTCTGTTCTTTGACCATAGGACTGGTGGTGTCCATTCTACCCTGATATTGGTGATTGCCTTTTCCTTTCTTCATTGATCAGTGTGGTCAGGGACCTAGCCATTTCATTCATCTTTTAAAATAACAATATTTAATCTCCATTGTTGTCTCATTGTTTTTTTTCCATTTAACTGACTTCTACTCATATTCACTGTTTCTCTTCTTCTAGAGGTTAATTTTTTTCAGCCTATTATCACTGATGCTGAAGTGACTGGTTTTTCTACTGTAAGCATTTAATGTTACACATTTCTTTCTAAGAATGATTAAGCTGCAGCACATACATAGTGATATAGAATGTATTGTTTGTGCTGTATAATTAATTGAATATCCTTACTATCCAATTACAATTCTTATTTTCCCTGTGATTTCATGTTTGATTCATGAGTTCTTTGCAAGAATGTTATTTAATTAGTTAATGTTATTTAATGAAAACATCGGTGTTTTTTGTTTTAGTTATCTTACTGGTGACCCTTACTGTTATGATCAGTGGACACACACTGTAGAGAATATTGACAATATGTCGCCAATTCTCTTTAACTGGGGATATGAAATCTCTCTGTTGACTGTCTCTATCTCTCTGCCTCACAAAGAAAATGAAAATAAATAAAAGAAAAACTAAATTAAACTACAAAAATAGCATCTGATTAAGGAATTCCATTTCTAAATATATACCCCAAAAACTTGAGAGCAGGGACTTGAACATTTAGATATCTTTTGTTCACAGCAACAGAATTCACAATGGCAAAAAGTGGAAGCAACCCGAATGTCCATTGTTGGATGAATGAATAAGCAATATGTGGTACACATGCACAATGGAATATTATTCAGTCTTGAAAAAGAATGACAGCGTGCAAAGTGAGATAGGCAACAGGAAGGACAATTACTGCACCTAGAACAGGGAAATCCATAGAGACAGAAAGTCAAAGAGTGATTACCAGGGCAGAACGGGGGAGGAGATGGGGAACTGTTGTGTGTTGGATATAGAGTTTCAATTGGGGATGATAAAAAAATTTGGAGATAGAGGTGAAGATTTCACAACAATGCCACTGAATTATATACTTAAAATGGTTAAAATGGAACTTTTATGCTATGTACATTTTACCACAAGAAAAAGAAAAATAAATGCCAGCAAAGGCACAGCAATTTTCTTTTGTAGATTAGAAAAAAGGCCCAGATTCCATGGAATTTGTTCAAAATTCTAGAACTGGGGAAGAGTGGAAGGAGGATTTTCATATACATGTTGAGTTCAATTGAAGTCTATGTTCTTATCAAGTAGTTACATTGCTTCTTCCAGGCATATTTGTTATGGTAATGTTTATAATAGCAGAAACACTGAAACAATTTAAATGTTCAAAAGTATGGCTCCATTATGGGCCATCTATCTAGTGTGATCATATGGAGCCATTAAATCTGCATTCGTGAAGAATTTCCTAATGACAGATAAATTATCTGCAATTCATTTTCCACATCAAGGGGGAAATAGCAGCATACAAAGATGAACTTATATCGTGATCCTAGATTTATGTTCAAGAATTGCATACACATTTAGTTCAAGTGTGCTTGAACATTGAAAGAACATTATATTTAAGTTAGAATAAATTTATCTTGAAATTTTTATTTAAGATAAGTTTTCTGGGGTGCAAAAACCTTTGAACTATATACATGAGGGTGTTCAAAAAGTTCATTGGAAATGCATAGCATGGAAAAACTGTGCATGGATTTAAAAAATGTTTATACTCAAAGTAGGTTTTAATTCCATTTTCCACAAACTTTTCAAAGTACCCTCATAATAAACCTTTAAAATGCCACCTGGCCCAAAACGAATGCCCGGTATTCATTATCACTTTTTATTACTTTTAAAATCTGAGAACTCACTAATAGAACAATGGTTTAAAGGTTGGTTACATAGTTTGATTCCGGTTATGTAGACCATCTAGAGGCAAGTGTTTGCTTCAAAGACACCCCTTGGGAGTACTTGCCCCATATGCTAATGCCTGGGTGATGCAGACCCTAGGAGACAGCAGGTGATGGCTCAAGTAGTTGACCCCTGCCACCCACGTGGGAGACCTGGATTGAGGTCCGAGCTCCTGGCTTCCACCTGACCCAGGGATGGCTGTTTCAAACATTTGCAAAGTCAATCAGTGAATGGAAATCTCTCTCTTTCTCTCAAATTTAAATCTCTCTCTTTCTGTCACATTCTAAATTTTTACAAATATATATGCATGCCAAAGAAAGTCATAATTACATTAATGTTATCTATTTCTGGATTGTAGAATTATGATATGTGACTTTTATTTTTTCTTTATTACAGTATCAGTGTTTTCTATAGAGTGTTATTAATTTTATAATGGGAAAATAATAAACATTCATTGTGTAATGTTAAATCCTCATTCAAGTGTTTCACCTGGGGGCAAGGGGAGCAGAACAGAGAGGACACAGGATATGAACACAGAGCCAAAATGAATTTATTCAAGGGAAAATAAATTCACAGAGGTGGCCAGCTGGGTCCAGACCTATCTCTTTACAGTAGGCATTTGTCTCTGTTTCTCTCTTTCAAATACATAAATAAAAATGTTAAAACCTTGTTTTAGCTGTTTATGTCAACAAATGGGTATTCCAATGACCTTGGACATGGATGTAGTCAACAGGTAAAAACCAGTCACCTCGCCTTAGACTTAAAAGGAACGGCCCAAAGCCAACATCAACAGAATGAGCTGAGCTTCCTACCCACTGCAGTTGTGTTTTCTCCTCGCCAAGTGAAGTGTGGGCAACTCTGAAATGGGGTCCAGTGCCATGACAGTCAGCAAATATGCTGACATCTCATAAAGTCCAGGGAAAGGCGGAATTAAAAGGTGAGCTCATTTTGGAGCAAAACCGTTTGGAAGTCCGTGCGTGGTTTTTTCATTCTATACATCTCCATGAGCTCCATGAAGGCCCCTGTAGTCATGGTCCCCTGGTCGTGTGCCAAGGGCTGGAGGTGAGCTTCCAAGGCGAGGCCAGCTCTGCTCAACACAGTAGGACCTACCTTTGCATTTTCTGCTCTCTTATTGTCAGGAATGAGATTCCTCCTTCCACCTGAAATGACTCCCGTCGGTCAAGTATTTACCTTTCTTTTTAGAAAACATTTAAAATAAACTTTTCATTTGGAATGGCTTTGGTTTTACAGGAAAGCAGCAAACACAGCCTGCAGGCCTGCCATTGCCCTCCCGTGCGGTTTTCACGAATGCTAACGTCTTGGATTCCCTGGCTACGTTTGTCACAAACACCTAAACTCTGGGTGTGGTTTGGATTTCACCCGTTTCCCACTCCTGTTCTGGTTCTGCTCAGATCCCATCTGGAATCCCTCCAAGCCTTCAGTCTCTGGGTCATCTTGGGCTCCTGTCACTGCTGACGATGTCTCAGTCTTCCCTTGTTTAGCGTGCCTGACCTCAGCAGTATCCACGGGCACTGACCGGGTAGTTTCTGGAAAGTCCCTCAGTTTAGGTTTGCTAGATGTTTTCTCAAGCCTAGGCTAAGATTATGGATCTGGAGGAAGACTATCAAAGATGAAACCACAGATTTTTTTTTTTTAACAGGCAGAGGTAGACAGTGAGAGAGAGAGACAGAGAGAAAGGTCTTCCTTTTTCTGTTGGTTTACCACCCAAGTGGCCGCCGCGTCCAGCGCACTGAGCAGATCTGAAGCTGGCCCAGGAGCCAGGTGCTTCTCCTGGTCTCCCATGGGGTGCAGGGCCCAAGCACTTGGGCCATCCTCCACTGCACTCCTGGGCCACAGCAGAGAGCTGGCCTGGAAGAGGGGCAACTGGGACAGAATCCAGTGCCCCGACCAGGACTAGAACCCGGGGTGCTGGTGCCGCAGGTGGAGGATTAGCCTAGTGAACCGCGGCGCCTGCCAAACCACAGATTTTTACCTAAGGATTTCTCCATAACTCTGATGATAATGTGTTGATATGCATTGTGAATTTATTACACACAAAGTTTCAAGGACAAGCTATCAGGGTATCTTTCTCGTGCATACTTTGTCTTCTTGTGTATTTCCAGTCCCATGATGCTTCCTAACCAAATATCTGTCTGAGTTTGTCCTCAACCTTTCAAATCTGGCCCAACAGTAAAGCATCTAATGGTTTGAATGGATTTGGCTCCTCAAGCTCGTGCAGATTTTTAAACCCCAAAGTCTTTTGCTAATGGTTAGTGGATTAATGTTAATGGTTGATGGATTAGGGGTGGAGACAGGATCTAATTGTGGCATCTGGAAGATGGGCCTGGAGGGAGGTCTTTAGGTCACTGGGGGCGTGCTCTCAGAAGGCGGTTCTCACAAGCAGGTTAGTTCTAGAAGTCAAGAGTGCTTCCAGACTCACCATGTGATTGCCCCTTCACCATGCCTGAGCCAACAGGGCTACCCAGTCTTGGACTAGGAACCTCCAAAGCATAGGCCAAAATAAACCTTCTCTCTTGCCGAGTGGCTTCTCTTAGTAGCTCATACACAGTCTTTGGTCTTTCTTTCCAGGACCTCATCGTGTCCTCCTCAAGCCTTTACTGAACCCCTGTTTGGGCCAGAAGCATCCACTGCTGAGGGCTGGAGTTTAGAAAGGTGATTGACCCCAGCCCCTCCGCTCTCAAGTTCACCGAGCTGGAGAGACACAGTGCCGCCACCTGATCTAAAACAATGTGGGTTGGTGATTGTCAGGTCCTCTTTAGTGGATGCCGGTGGCTCTGATGATGAGGGGCACCTGGAGGAGTGTGAAGGCCTCCCACAGGTAGGTGGTTAAAATCAGAGCAAAAACTTAGAGACCAAAGCGAGTGCATCCCGACAGTAGAGCAGCTCCATCAACTCAGACGGCAGGAGTGTCCAGGAAGTGAGCTTGCTTCTCTCTGTCCACAGATACCCGGACAGACCTTTCTGGTCCACCATGAATATTGAGCTCCCTTGCCAAGGGGTGAACCCTCTGGTGCAGAATTAGAGAAAGATGTTTGACACTGCAGCAGCCCTGGTGGACTGAAGACTCCTGCTGGGGCACTTCAAATGTTCACTGGCCACCCCTCTGATGCGGGCTTCCTAATAAGGGCCTTCAAATACCAACGCAAAGCTCCAGGGCATGGGTGAAAATTAATGACTGCATCCATGTGATATGTGATACTGTTAGGGAAAATGTAACTCAAAAAATGAAATAATAATGAGATGGCATCATAGGTGCCTAAAAAGGCACTCTATAGAAAGCATTCTAAGACCCCACACTTGGTATCTGAAGAGGAACTGGCTGAAACTCCTGGTGGAGGCCTTGGGACCATTGCTGGAGGAGTCCCATCTTCAGTGAAACTGCCACGGATGAGTGAATTATTCCTCGGAGGATTGTGGGTACGGAAAACAAGAAAGGGAGACAGGAGAAAGCTGACTAAAGACCAGGCATGCTATCTGGGGCTGGGTGGAAATGGAGACCAGAAAGGAAGGGGTGCAAGTCTTGAAGATCACGCCAGACTGAAGAATGTGGATCTGATCCTGTGGGCAGCAGGTATTGGAAGATTCTAAGTAGCATTTAAAGCACACGGTCAGGCGGATAGTTCAGATATCTCTGGCAGCCACATGGAGGAAAGGTGGGAAGGAGAAGGAGCTGGATTCAGGGTGAGCAGTTAGGATTTGTTGCAGCGGTTCTGCAAAAGACGTAGACGGCGAAGGTAAAGCGATGCTCTCGAGACTTTGGTCTGTGCCAGGCTGTTCTGGGCTGTTCACATCTGTCAAGTCACTGCATCCTTGTGACTTTCCAGGTTTAAACCATCAGCATCTCTATTTTAGACAGGAAGGGAGTGAGCCCAGACAAGGTCACCAGATAAAACCCAGATGTCCAATTCTATATGAATTTCAGATACACCTGAGTGCTTCCTTGGTGTAAGTGTGTCCCCTGCAACGTTTCATTTGTTAAATCTGGCATCCTGGGACCCAAATGGGTAAAACAAGTTACCCAAGGTGTCATAGCCGCCAAGCGGCAGCACCAAATTGGGTGTGGCTGTGCCCCACCTGGGCTTTCTGCCTCCGCAGGTGGACCGACAGAAGGGAGTCGCTGCAGGCTCAGCGGAGGCCAAGCCATTAGTGTTCACCTGCAGGGAGCTTCATCTGCCCTTCAATCTGCCTGCTCCCAGAGGACCTGCTTTCTGACCATACTTTGAACAGGTCTGCAAATCTCCTCTAAGCCATCTTCATGTGTACAGCAAAATCCATGCCCTGTGACTAAGTAGCTAAATCCCCCGGAACTCCAAAGGTTGCTCTGCCCTCAGGGTTTGGAATCTTTTTAAGGGATTCCAAGTCTCCTGCCCAATTGAGCACTGTAATTAGGAACTTAATCAGACCCGATCTGCAGACAGTATGCAGCGGCTGCTCTGCCTACCTGTTGCTACTGGCCTGGGATATAAAACACAATGGAAACAGAAGCATTGGTACAGATTTCATAAGGTTTCATCCGAAGTGCAAAGAGCAAATGTACTTTCAACATTGGAATGTTCCAAATTTCAGCAAATTAATGCTGGGTGCCAACAATAAAATAAGGCATCAGGCAAAATTGCTGCCCTTCAGGGAATTCTTAGCCTTCCGAGTTTTATGAAGAGACAAGTCTGAAAAAGTAGACCCAGAACAATGCACTGAGTACCGGAAGGAGGGAGAATAGAGAAGGCTATGGAATAAAATCCAGCGCTGGGAGTGCCCCACATTGCCCAAGGTGGCCATCAGGACCCCGGATTCCCGCAGCGCGACCCTCACGAGCCCCATGAGCATTTGCCCCATGTTTGTCAGCTGCACTCAGACCTGAGGCTCAGACCCTCATTCTACCAAGTTCTCCAGATACTTGTGCCCATCTGAGATCCAGGAAGCACCACACTGAAGAAGCAGCAGCGCACACGGCAGAGACAGTGCACGAAATGCGTGAGTCTGGAAGGAGAAACGGTCATCCACGAACACAGAGCACCTTTCATTATCAGGCCCTGGCAGGCTTTCTGTAAAGCTTCACAGATTTCTACATAAAGGTCTTGCACATCTTTATATCTTTTCTTAGGCACTTCATATTTTCCCTTGCTAGCATAAAAGACTTTTTATTGTAAGTTATACTTTTGAGCTTTAAAGAAAGGATTTATTTTATTTATTTGAAAGGCAGAGTTAGAGAGAGAGAGAGAGAGAAAGAGAGAGAGAGAAGGATAGACAGAGAGAAAGAGAGATCTTTCATCCCCTGGTTCTCTCCCCAGATGTCTGCAATGACCAAGGCTGGGCCAGCTGAAGCCAGGAGCCATGAGCTTCATCCTGGTTTCCCAGGTGGATGCAGGGGCCCAAGCACTTGAGCCATCTTCTGCTGCTTTCCCAGGTGCATTAGCAGGGAGCTGGGCTCTCATTGTCATTTTTGCAGAGTCCTAAGAATTCCATCATCAGTTCCTCCATGTGTTGAAGGGAGAGTGTTCCTCCACCAAAGGCACAGCCCTGGTCTGAGTCTGTTTGCTGCAGCTGCAGCTACTGGGTTCTGATAAATTCTCACCCACTTTCCTTGCCAGTCCTAGAAGGGATGACCACTTCCTGCTGCTTGTTGGGGTGCTTCACCATCCCTATGAGTTCTCCCCAGTCCTTCCCACCTTTTAAAGTTTTTTAGAATTAATTTATTTGAAGGGGAAAATTACACACACACACACACACACAAGCAGAGAGAGAGAGAGCGCGCGCTTCACTCTGCTGGTTCACTGCCTGAATGCTTGTTAGCAACAGTTAGGGGTGGGGAAGCCCAAAGCTAAAAGCCATAAACTCCACGGGGGTCTCCCATGTGGGTGGCAGGAACCCGAGTACTTGGGCCATTGCCTGCTGCCTGCCAGAGCATGAGCAGAGAGCTGGATCAGAGGGAGAGATGGGACTCGACCCCAGCCACTCCTGATATGGGAGACTGCCCTCCCCAGCTGTTAGCTTGACCACAGGGCTACAACGCTCACCCCTTGCTCACCTCTTCAATTGTCTTTTCATTGAACTCAATTCACTCCTTTCAAGGGGTCCATCTGTTTCCTCTCAGGACCCTGACTTTTAAAAATAACCCCCAGGATAATATCCAAAGTCTTAGATTAATTAAGGACCCAGTGCCCTCCAGCTTCCTGTAGTTTCCACAAACAGGCTTTGCCTTTCATGTCTGTACTATTCTACAATGGCTAATGATCCCCCAGTGTGTATTCCCCCCTTCTTCCACCTAACAAAACTTTAGCTTGCCACATCACTATCCATTTTAAGACAACATATTCCATGGGGTAGGTGGCTTGGCCCAGTGGGTTAAGCCCCCACCTGTGATGCCAGCATCCCATATAAGCACTGATTCGAGTCCTGGCTGGCCTACTTGCGATCCAGCTCCCTGCTAATGTATCTGGGAAAGCAGTAGAAGATGCCCAAGTACTTGGGCCCCAGCCATACACATGGGAAACCCAAATGGGGTTCCAGACTCTTGGCTTCATCCTGGCCCATTCCCGGCCAATGTGCCATTTGGGGAGTAAATCAGCAGATGGAAGACCTGGGCGTGTGTGTATGTGTGTGTGTGTGTCCCTCTCTCTGTCCTTCTGCCTTTCAAACCAAGAAATAAATTAAAAAAAAAAAAAAAAAGACAACACATCCAGATGTCCTTGTAGGCGGTGTGGTCATGTGACCAGATGCTGGTGAATGATTGATAAGTATAACTCTATGTATGTGGCAGATTCCAGGACCCTTCCCTAAACAGGCTCCTGGTTCCCTCTGCTGGTTCCTGGTTGTCACTCCTTCTATCCTGTGACTTGTGATGTGGGCCACCTGGACTGCAACCACAAGGAGCATGCCTTGTGCTGGTAGCTTGATGATTTGGAAAAAGCCTGCAACCCTGAGGAGACTATGGATCCAGTTCTGAGCTAAGTGCCTGAAGGCCAAAGGACTTTTACTTAAGGAAGAGATGAACCAATCTTTTTAAAGCCATTGATATTTGGGTTTTCTATTTTTTAACCAATAAACTTGACCTAACTAATGCCATCCCTATTATCACTCATCGGATACGTGCTCACTAGGGACTTCCCGTGTGGTAGGTGCTGTTACAGACTCTGGGAGGTAACTGAAGAAGCTGGAAGCACAGGAGTCCTTTTCCATTAGAGGTGATGGGGATAGAGATGCCTGCCTGCCGGGAGTGTGTGCCCAAAGGAACTCACAGAGGAGCCCAGGGAGAAGGCAGACAAGACTTCAAGGCAGAAGGCAGATGCCGGATTCAGATGGTGACAGAGATGCCGAAGTCCCTGGGAACATACAAGTTGTAGCTTACACAAAATCAAATTTCACCCTACCTGGACCAAAACGCACATTACTACGCCCAATGACTGGGAAAGGTGCAAAAGAGAATGATGGCCAAAACATGTGTTGCAATTACAAGCTAAAGCAGAACCGGGGCTGGATTAATAACTCAAATGAGGGCTTCTAAGGTAACACAAAGCATCAAGGGCATGACCTATTTCATAGTGATGAAGAATATAAAAGACAAAGTTAATGTCCAATGCCAAATTACTAACACAGAAATAGAAAAAAACGAAAACTGTTAAACTATGCACATACAATTTCAGAAAAATCATATATGGGAAAAGTTTATTGCTCCTTTAGTCCTCTAAGGATTAAGCAATTATTTTAGATACATAAGATCTGAACAATTTATTTTTCAAAAAATATTTATTTAATTTTTCACTTGAAAGGCAGCATGATGGAGCAAAAGAGAGATCATCCATCCTCTGCTCCACTCCTCAAATGCCCACAACATCTGGGGCTTGGCCAGGCTGAACTGGGAGCCAGGGACTCCATCTGGGTCTCCCACATGAGTGGCAGGGGCCCAAGGACCTGAGCCATTATCTGCTGCCTCCTAGGTGCATAGCAAGAGTTGGATTGGAAGCAAAACAGCCAAGACTCAGAACCAGCACTCCAATGTGGGATATGGGCTTCCCAAGCAGTGGCTTAACTCAGTGCACCACAATGCTCACCCAAGGACAATTTCTTATTTTTAAAAATGAAAATGTATTGCAAAGAATTTGAAACCTACCCAAAGTTTTTTCATAATACGCATTTACCTCGATTGTTTAGAAGACCCCTCATATGCATGGATTTCAAAATTTCTTGCCCCAAAATAAAGTTAATTTTTTAATTTCAATTTCCCTGAAATTTTGACAGACCCTTTTATAAGTAATGACAGTAACAACAAAACAATATTTTTAAAGAACTAAAAGCACAAAACTGGCAAGTCTGACTTCTTAAAACATTTTTATTAGGGCCAGCACTGTGGCATAGCAAGTAAAGCTGTCACCTGCAGCGCTAGCGTTCCATATGGGCGCCAGTTCAAGTCTCAACTACTCCACTTCTGATCCATCTCCCTGCTAATGCTCCCAAGAAAGATGACCCAAGTGCTTAGGTCTCTGTGCCTGTGTGGGAGACCCGGAAGAAGGTCCTTGCTCCTGGTTTCAGATCGGCCCAGATGCGGCCTTTGCTGCCATTTGAGGAGTGAACCAGCAGATGGAAGATCTCTCTCTCTCTCTTTCGCTCTCTCCCCCAACCCCGCCTTTCAAATAAATAAATATTAAATCTTTAAAAAATTATAGATTTTATTTTCATTTGAAAGGCAGAGAAACAGGAAGAGAGAGACAGAGTATCCTCCTGGTTCACTCCCAGATGCCCACAGTAGTTAGGGCTGGGCCAGGCTAAAGCCAGAAGCCTAGAACTCAATCCAGGTCTCCCAAGTGGGTGACAGGAACCCAAGTACTTGAGCCTTCATCTACTTCCTCCCAGGGTATCCATTAGCAGGAAGCTGGATGCAAAGCAGAAGAGGCAGGACTTGAACCACATACTCTGATATTGAATGTGGGTGTGTCAAGTGGTGACTTAATCATGGTACTAAATGCCAGCCCCAGCTCAGGCTTTTGCACCCAGTGAAACTATCTTTCAGGAAGAAGGGTAAACCAAACACATCCTCAGAAAAGAGGCAAGTAGGCTGATTATAAATAGATTGTCTCTGAAAGAGATGCTGAAAGTCCATCAGGTGGAATGGAAATGATAGAATGAAGACCAACAGAAGTGGTAAATATTTGGACAAATATAATAAACTGCTTTCTCCTCTAAAATTCCTTAAAATATGTACTACTGTGGAAAGCGAAAGTTTTACATGCAGGGATTTTCAATATTTAAACACAGACAAGCATAAAATAAAGGTGGAAGGGTGCAATACAGCTGCCATATGTCGACTATCAGATAAAGGATGAAGGGCTGAGGAACGTGCCTGCGTAGTCTTCTGTGCCTCACTTGAAGTCCTCAAGTACTGATTTTAAATAAACTAAAAAAGGTATGTCTAATTCCTAGAGAGATCACTAAGAATATAGCACGAAGGGATGTAGACAAGCCAATAGGCAAATTAAAAAGGAATACAAAAATTTTGATAGTGTAAAAGAAGAAAGGGAAAAAGGAACAGAGGAACAAGAATTTTCCCACATGGACACGGACTTCTACCTCCCAAACCATGAGCTAAACAAGCCTGTCTTTCCTTCATGGAAATGTGGTTACTGAAAAATATGAGTGCATTTTGGTACAAAACATTTTTGGTGAAGAAGTATTTTGTACCAAAAGAGTATGGGGAAAGTGCATATTATGAAAAAACTAGATGTGAATTTCAGAAATGTTTTTGCATCAAGATATTCTTTTTACAATTGATTAACTGATTAAATTAGAGTAAAGGGAGAGCTTCCACCTGCTAGTTCATGCCTCAAATAACCACAACGGCCAGGACCTGGCTGAAGCAAGTCCAGGTACTGAGAGCTCAATCCAGGTCTCCCACGCGAATGGCAGAAATCCAATTACTTGGGCCATCACTGCTCTCTCCCAAGGCCTAAATTATGGAGTCAGGAGACAGAGGTGGGTGTTGAACCCAGACTCTGTGATATGTGATACTGGCATCTTAACCAGGATCTTAACTGTTAGGTCAAATGCATGTTCCTCTAAATATACTTTTAATTCCATTTTCCATGAACCTTTTCAAGTACCCTTGTACATGACACAATTTCTTGAAAGTGTTCCCTCTGACTGGAATGGAGACCATTTGAGCATTAAAAAGCTAATGATGACAGTGAATTATAATAAACTGAATATAAGAGAACTCATGAACTTAAACTAGTGCCAAAATAAAAGTGGAGGGTGCAAAAGTACACTTAGCTAATCAATGCAGAGGAATTATTTAAAAATCAACAGTTGGCAATTCTCAATGCAATCAATTCAGGTAAAGATTGTGAATGGCTGCTGAGATAATTGGATAAAATATGATTGGATACTGAAAAATGCACATGGTCTTGAAGTATCATCTTGCAACTTGTGTACTTGCAATTGCCAATGATTAAAAAGAATTTTTTCAAATGGAGAGACCTGGTGTATCACAAGTGACAAAACCTAATGTGTAACACAAAACAAATGAAAAAGTCTAATGTACAACGAATGGCACAAAAATACTACATCACACACTATCCCGAAACTTAACAACTTAAAGATTTATTTTATTTATTTGAAAGACAGACTTACACAGAGAGGTACAGAGAGAGAGAGAGGTCTTCCATCTGCTGGTTCACTCCCCAGTTGGCTGCAATGGCTGGAGCTGAGCTGATTCGAAGCCAGGAGCCAGGAGCCCCCTCTGGATCTCCCACGTTGGTGCAGGGGCCCAAGGACCTGGGCCATCTTCTACTGTTTTCCCAGGTCATAGTAGAGAGCTGGATCAGAAGTGGAGCAGCCGGGACTAGAACCAGTGCCCATATGGGATGCCGATGCTTCAGACCAGGGCTTTAACCTGCTGCACCACAGTGCCAGCCCCCACTTGTTTTTATAATTGACCCATCTATCAGTTGGCTGGAGCTTGGCTGACCTAGGCTGGGCTGTGCTAGATGACTCTGCTGATCCTGGCTGGGCTCACTCCATTATTTCCAGTCAATTGGAGAGCTCTGTGTTAGCCTTGGACTCTGAAAGCTCAGCTGGGGAAGTTCTGGTCACACGTCTCACTTAGTCCTCTTGGAACCAGTGGGTTACCAAGGCACATTCTTCTCCTGGCACTAGCACAATTGCACAAGCAATTTCCAAGGTTCTCCTTGCACCACATCCATTAACATCAGTTAAAAGGAAAATTAAGACCAGGTCAATGTATCAACATTAACTTGAGCAAAAAATAATCCTAGAACAGGGAACATTCCAGACCAAAGAAGGCTCTAAATACCCCACATCACCACAGGTACAGGTTACTGCCAGGGAAGAGGAAGTGTGGGCAGCCGGCATCGTGGCACAGTGGACTAAGCTGTGGCTTGCAATGCCTGCAAGGCCTGCAATGCTGCTCTCCCATATTAGAGTGGGGATTCAAGTCCTGGCTGCTGTGCTTCCAGTCCGGCTTCCTGTTAACATGCCCGGGAAGAAGGCCCAGTGCTTGGGTCCCTGCCACCTGTATCCGAGACCGAGGTGGAATTTCTTACTCCTGGCTTTGGCCTGGCCCAGAACTGACTGTTGCAGCCATCTGTGGAGTGAACCAGTGGATGGACAATCTCTCTCTCTTGCTCTCACTCTCTCTTCGTCTATTTCTGTTGTTCTTTCAAATAAATACATAAATAAATCCAAGTAAATAAGTAAGTAAAGGAAGTGTTATACAGAAACAACCTGATAGGCTACAGTCTGCATTTGCCTTATATGGATGTGGTCTGATGAACTGACAGGCTGTGATTGGCTGAAGCTTGACTGATGTGATTGGCTGAGATTCAGTTGCTTAGTTAAGAGGGAATATTCAGACTAGGGTACAGCTCACTGTGCACAAGAGTCTACATTGGGTCAAACCTACCTCCAGAGTGCAGAGACTGGTTTAAATCTGATTTATTTTCATTCAGCACATCCCACCGAGTAAGCGTGTCCTACAGCTGAGCCTAGGAGCAGTCAACTGCGCCTTGCCTCTCGGTGGGAGGGCACTGGAAAATTATGTGGTTGGACTTGGGTTTAATTGAAAGCTGAAGAAAAGACAGGAGGTTGGATTTAGAGAGGCGAAGAGCTCTTTAGGCACTGCAGATCTGGAATTTAACCAAGTAGCGTCTTCTCCAAGCGTGGGGCAAACAAGACGTGGGCTTTTTGACCACATCAGGCCCCTGGATTGGTCAGAGCGGCCTCTACAATAACACATAATGTGGCAGAGTTGCTCTTGACGAGAGACTTAATTTCTGCCTGAATTACCAAAGGAAAATACTCATTACATGATTGTAAATAAGTAACTCTTCCCAGCCTTTGCATTCAATTTTTCATTTACAATTCAGAGCAATCATAGTAACACATTTTTAGATCATGCAGAAGAATATATATGTATATCTCATACATTTCTAGAAGGCTGCTTCAGTTTCAAGGGAGAAGACACAGAGCCAAGAAGCGCGAGAAGTGAGAACAGCAGTGAAAGGCATAGTCCGAGCCAGGAGCTTTGATTCATCCTTACATGAATAAGAGAACCCTGCGTGGCTGACGATTCCCGGCTTCGACTCGGGTGATTCAAGGACTGACACGCTCTGAGGAAGCCAGGTGCTGCCAGGTCACCTCAGAATGAATGAAACTCACATCACAGATTCTCTTAGGAGGCTGCCACCCTCTGGAGGGCTTTGTGACCCTGAAGGGACACGTGGGGAACAGGGAAGGGAGAGACAGCCAGTCTAGGATGAAGCCATTTGTCTGCAACTCAATAGTATGAGCTCTAAAAATAGCGCTAAGTCACCAGTCTGTCAGGAAGTAACACACTGCAAAGATAAGCTTTCCTCTTAGAAAACTTGAAAAGATGTGTCTTTTACTCTGCTGTGATCTGTCTTAAGGGGAAAAAAATCCAAACCTTCAGAAACTGGGAATTCATGAACGTAGAATTTTGTGGTCTCTATCTAGGTCATTTTTTAAAAAGTGAAATTGAACTATCAAGAGTAATCAAACGCTATAGCTAGAAGTCAAATCTCTTGTGATATTCTTGGACCAGGATCATAAAAGCCAGTGCCTTTTCATAAAAGCCAGTGCCTTGAGCAAAATGCTCTAACCCGTTCTCACCCTTACTTTCACACAGTACTTTTATCAACTAAGTGTTGCAAAAGTATGCCTTTGAGTTAAAATTGTTCAAACTTAAACTACTGCACATGTTGATGGGAGAGGGAAGTTGCAAGGAAAGTGTGGAAGATATGCTATGGCCAGAATTGTGTGCCCCAAGAGCTATGGGTGGAAACCCTAGGACACCCCAATCAATTCATTTAAATTGGTGTTTGGAGACAGGCCTTTAAGGAGATCACTAAGGTGAAGTGAGGTCATATGATGGTGCCCTATTGTGTGATAGGACTGGTGTCCTTGTGAGAAGAGGAAGAGATGGGGCTGGAGCTGTGGCGTAGCGAGTAAAGCCACCACTTGCAGTACCGGCATCCTATATGGTCACCAGTTCGAGCCCTGGCTGCTCCACTTCCAATCCAGCTCTCTGCTATGGCCTGGGAAAGCAGTAGAAGATGGCCCAGGGCCTTGGGCCCCTGCACCCATGTGGGAGACCTAGAAGAAGCTGCTGGCTCCTGGCTTTGGATCGGCCTAGCTCTGGCCATTGCAGCTATCTGGGGAGTGAACCAGCAGATGGAAGACCTCTATCTCTCTGTCTCTGCCTCTGCCTCTCTGTAACTCTGACTTTCAAATAAATAAATAAATTAAAAAAAAAAAAGAGGAAGAGAGAGGGAGAGCAGGATGCACATTCACAGAGGAAAGACCACATGGGAACGCCTCAAACCTCAAGAAGGCCTTGCCTTCTACCAGCCAAACAGGGAGGCTGCAGGAGAAACCAGACCTGCTGATGCTTGGGTCTTGGATTTCCAACCTCCAGAACTCGGAGAGAATGCCTTTCAGCCGTTTAAGCTCCCTGGGCCCCAGTACTTGGTTATGACAGTCCCAGCAAGCGAATCCAGGGAGTTAGATTTATTGATCATCCTCTAGATTGCAAGGACCGAGCTCAACACGTACTGCAGGCTGTGAACTTAAACCTCACACTAGCCCTGCAAGGTGGGTAAGAGCAGAGAAAACTCAAGTTCAAAGGTCACAAAAGGTTTGAAAGCAACTCCTGGATTTCAAAGCTCAAACTTTCCACTGAATGAGAGTCTCAGCGGGGCTATGCCACAGCAGCTTCTAGGGAGTTTATTGAGGTTGCAGGGGCCTCTATCCCACTCAGGGTCTACTGGACGGGGAGTGTGGGACTCAGCCCTCTCTCTGTTTCCGAAGCTTCCAGTTCTCACCACCACCCTTGCCCATGAGGCTGGATGACCAAAATTTCCCTGTCTGGTGGTTTCTCAGGTGTTCTCGGGTCGACAAGTAGCGGCCTGAGACTGGTCAAACTAATACCATCTTCCTTAACCTCTCAACATTACTGGAGTCCCAAGAGATATAATTTCATTTGTCTTTGTGGGGAAGTTTTCAAAAATTTAAGCTACACAAGTCAGGGGCAGGGCACAGGTGAAGAGACCAAGATGCCACGTGGGATGCTCCCATCGTATTGCAATGCTTGATTTGAGTCCCGCCTCCTCCACTGCCAATCCAACTGCCTGCCAGTGCACATCCTGGAAGATAACAGATGATCGCTCAAGTACCTGGGTCCCTGCCATCCCCGTGGGAGATCTGGATTGAGTCCTGGGCTCCTGGCTGTAGTCTGGTCCAGGTCTGGCTATTGTGTGCGTTTGGGGCGTAAACCTGGAGCTGGAAGATCTTGGTGAATGTCCACCTCTGTTTCTCTCTCCTTCTTTCTCTCTGCCTTTCAAATAGGTTAAAATAAATAAAAACAGAACTAAAAATCATGGTTGGGTGCTTACCCTAGTGGTTAGGATGCTGGTTAGGACGCCCATGTTGCGCAGCAGAGTGCCGGGTTCAACACTTGCCTCTGGCTCCTGATTGCAGCTTCCTGTCGATGCAGGCCCTGGCTGGCACCAGTGATGGTTCAAGTAATTGGATTCCTGCCCCCTTCTCCCCTACACACACACACACACACAAGGGCAATCTGGGTTGATTTCCTGGCGCCCAGCTGCAGTCCAGGGGCATTGTGGGCATTTGGGAAGTGAACTAATGGATGGAAGTACTCACTCTTGTCTCTCTACCTCTCAAATGACTAAAAATTACAAATAAATAAATCAACAGAAACCACCTGTGACTTGGCACATGCTTTTGGCCCTGAGTTCCTGAAAGTTCACTTTGCCCTATGCCCCGAGCTATTCCTACGTAGGTTTCAGCATTACTAGTGGGGACGTAGCTCCAGCTTCCAACCCACCCATCAGTCACCCCCACAACATAAAAATTTAGCAGCACAAGAATCCTTGTTTTGGAGAACAAACGACTGCTCCTTAATGCTTAATGTTTTGTGAATCTGAAGTTCTACTTATTGCAGTCTCATCAAGTTGCATGTGTACCCATACCTGTTTCTTGCCATGGGCCTCTCATTTTGGGCAGGGAATCAGAAAAACACCAGGTACTCCCAGCCTATGTCTCCTGCGTTGTCTGATTAGTCTCACAGAGGAAGATACTCACTTGTGCAGGCCAGTGCATTGTTTCCTTAGAATCAAGGAGTCGCCTTTCTCGGTGTTTGTCACAGCCTGGAAGGGACAGATTTGCTGGAGTGCTTCACATCTAGGGGAGAGCATGGTTTGGTTCCGTGAGATATTCAAGGCCGGAGTCTTAATTTCTTTTCTACTATTTTAGGAATGAGATCAATCCAGAAACTCAGTTTGGCTTCGAGAATTGTTAGCAGCTTCCTAACTGTTTCTCTGGGGGAATGGAGGGAGTGTGGGGAAATGAGAAGCTGGCTGAAATCAATAGAAGGAGCCTGCATGAGCTCCCTGCCTCTGCCCAGCGCCGTGGGGCTGAGCACCAGTGCACTCTCCACACATCCAGCCCCAGTGCGCCCCGGGAGCCCACCATGCACAGCAGCGCCTCCGGCAAGCAGGAGCCTGGTGCCCGCCAGAGGCAGGGTCGGGCCACTGCAGGGAAAAGCAGACCTCCTGCCTTGTTCTGGTTCGTCTTCATCAGAGAGAAACAAGCACAGGAAGACTGCTGCTTCCCAAAAGGGCCACAACTGAGAACAGCCTGCAGCACCCAGAAGGAACCCAGGCCCTGCAAAAGGAACTGATCTATGCTGAGGTCACCGAGCCACGTGCTTGAAAGGGGCAGATTTGGGGCCGGCGCTGTGGCTCACTTGGTTAATCCTCCACCTGCAGCGCTGGCATCCCATATGGGTGCCAGGTTCTAGTCCAGGTTGCTCCTCTTCCAGTCCAGCTCTCTGCTATGGCCCGGGAGTGCAGTGGAGGATGGCCCAAGTGCTTGGGCCCCTGAACCCACATGGGAGACCAGGAGAAACACCTTCTGGCTTCGGATCAGCACAGCTCAGCTCTGGCCACTGCAGCCATTTGGGGAGTGAACCAACGGAAGGAAGACCTTTCTCTCTGTCTCTCTCCCTGTCTGTAACTCTGCCTCTCAGAAAGAAAGAAAGAAGAAAAGAAAGAATGAAGGAAAGAAAGAATGAAGGCAAGGCAGAAAGAAAGAAAGAGAGAGAGAGAAAGAAAGAAAGAGAAAGAAGGAAGGAAGGAAGGAAGGAAGGAAGGAAGGAAGGAAGGAAGGAAGGAAGGAAGCAGATTTATGGCATGTGAATTATTACTGCCGATTTTTTAAAAATTGTATGAAAAAAGAGGATTCCACTCTAGATACACAGTGAAAGAGAAAGATGTAAGGGAGAGGTATGGGAGCAGACACACATGCACGAAGAACAAGAAGAAGAATCTGGAAGCAGCAACACACAGGACATGATTGCAGTCTGGAGAGAGGGCAACCCGGCTGTAACGGCACTGTGTCTGCAGGTCACACATGTCAACAGGTGCACTGTCGTGGCCAGGAGCCCTACTTCTTGTTCAAAGGTCCCCACTCCCAAGAAGTCAAAGGAGAAATTTTGCAACCTGAAGATGGCAGGCTCCCCAAGATCTGATGCTTGAATCTCTGATTATCACTCAAGGGATAAAAGGGGACCAGACTACTCTTTAGGTTGTTTCTAAAATGAAATACTTAAGTCTGGGTACCTTATTCTTTTTTTAAAAACAGATCTATTTATTTGAAAGGCAGAGTTACAGATAGAGGGAGAGACACAGAGAGGTCTTCCATCCTCTGGTTCACTCCCCAAATGGCTGCAATGGCCAGGGCTGGGCAGATCTGAAACTGGGAGCCAGGAGCTTCTTCCAGGTCTCCCACATGGTTGCAAGGGCCTAAGGACTTGGGCCATCTTCTACTGCTTTCCCAGGCCATAGCAGAGAGCTGGGACGGAAGAGGAGCAAGTGGGACTTGAACCTGCAGAGGCTTAATCTACTACACCATAGCGATGGCCCCAAGTCTGGGTACTTTGTTCTAAAAAGAGGTTTAGTTAGCGCACGGTCCTCGGGGTTCAAGGGCAAGGCTCCATCTTTGGCTTTTCCCTGGTGAGGACCACAGGTTGGATGCTGTCACCACTGCGAGAGTGGGTGGGAGAAGTTCAGGTCACGTGGTGTGGGCCCAGAACACTTGCTTGTTTATACCAATCCCTCACAGAACTAACTAGGGTCTCACGAGAACTGCCTCAGCTCCCTCTGAAGGCAGTACCCTGATGACCCAGCTACTTCCCACTGGTCCCTCCCCCTTCCCGACACTGCTACCCTGAGGGCCACACTCCCAACGCGTAAACCCCCAGGAGTCAGATCACATCCAAACCATAGCACCATTGGGCCACAGCCTGTGCTTCACGTGTTGACACAGGCAATGTCTATGTTAATTTACAATCCAGCTTCTTGCCTCCTGGAGAGATAGAAATACTAGGCAGAGACTAGTATCACATACAAATAGGAACAGAATTCACTCAATAGTGAGGGAAACTTCAGGCATGAGTGTGGGCCACCCCACAGAGAAATACCCACTATGAGTGCATCAGAGGGTTGCCAGTGAACAAGAGAGAAAGAAAAGCTAGAATGGTATATCTTAGTGAAAGAGAGTTCTGTACATGAGAAGTTTGCAGTGGAAAGAGAGCTCTCTCCTGCCTTCTCTCTTTTTATAAGCAAGGGGGGTGGTGGTACCCCAATCAGATACACAAAAGGGGTGAGATCTGAGCATGGGCCCTGGTCCCAGGTGCTGACAGGTAGAGACAGGGTCACACTGCAGGAGTACAAGAGTTCCAGCTCACCTAAACTTTAACTAACTTCCTAGTTACACCCTATCAGTGGGACCCACGCTCCAGCTTAGCAGTGAGTCACACAGCTCACAATGCCCTTAGAAAAATCTCCATCTCAGTTATTAAACAAACCACATAGGCAGCCTTGAGTCAGCTAAATCATCGAACCAATTTCATTGCTCAGTGCTGTCCCATGGGTGCTGGGGTCATCCGGGCTCTGTGTCTGACTCCAGCCCTTGAGCCAAGCTACGTGTAGGTCTCCAGGCAGAACTGACCAAAAAGATTCCAGGGGTCTCACTGGTGAGCATTGCCCCTGTGCCCCATGCTCCGGATATCTTGTACAAGTCTCTGGGCGCATGGTCTGGGGCGAATTTAACAAGTCATGACATCTAAAATGTTTTCATTGAAGTCACAGCTGGGGGCAGGCATTTGGCCTAGCAGTGAAGACAATGCTCGCGACACCTACGTGAGCGTGCCTGAGTTCCAGTCAGCACTGTTTCCAATTCCACATTCCTGCTAATGCACACCCTGGGAACCAGCAGGTGATAACTCAAGCGTTTGGGTCCCTGCCACCTGCTTGAGAGACCTGGGCTGAATTCTTGGCTCCTGGCTTCAGCCTGGCCCAGCCCCAGCAGCTGCAGGCACCTGGGGGAGTAAATCAACAGATAAGAGATTTCTCTCTGTCTCTCTCTTTCATATTAATGAAAATAAATGAACTTTTAGAAAGAAGAGCTTGGCTGTCCTGCAGTCATTGAAGCCCTCCTTTCAGACATTCAAACACAGCAAAAAATACACAGGTAGAAGCAGACATTACTCTTTTTTTAGATTTATTTATTTGAGAGGCAGAGTTACAGGCAGAGAGAGGGAGGGACAGAAAGAGAGAGAGAGAGAGAGAGAGAGAGAGAGAGAGAGAGAGAGAAAGGGTGTGAGAAGTCTTCTATCTCTGGTTCACTCCCCAAAAGGTCACAACAGCCAGAGCTGGGCTGATCTGAAGCCAGGAGGCAGGAGCTTCTTCTGGGTCCCCCACATGGGTGCAGGGCCCAAGGACTTGGGCCATCTTGAGCTGTTTTCCCAGGCCATAGCAGAGAGCAGGATTGGAAGTAGAGCAGCCGGAACTTGAACCAGTGCCTATATGGGATGTCAATATAGTAGGCAGTGGCTTTACCAGCTACGCCAGCCCTCAGATGTTACTTTTTTTTTTAAAGATTTATTTTATTTATTTGAAAGACAGAGTTACAGAGAGAGGTAGAGACAGAGAGAGAAGTCTTCCATCCACTGGTTCACTCCCCAAATGGCTGCAGTGGCCAGAGCTGTGCTGATCGAAGCCAGGAGCCAGGAACTTCCTCCAGGTCTCCCATGTGGGTGCAGGGGTCCAAGGACTTGGGCCATCTTCCACTGCTTTCCCAGGCCATAGCAGGGAACTGGATCAGAAGAGCAGTCGGGGCTCGAACCAGCGCCCATATGGGATGCTGGCGCTTCAGGTCATAGCTTTAACCCACTGTACCATAACGCCAGCCCCCAGATGTTACTTTTAAAAGAACACTGGTAGCCTGCGCCGCGGCTCACTAGGCTAATCCTCTGCCTTGCGGCACCGGCACACCAGGTTCTAGTCCCGGTCAGGGTGCCGGATTCTGTCCTGGTTGCCCCTCTTCCAGGCCAGCTCTCTGCTGTGGCCAGGGAGTGCAGTGGAGGATGGCCCAAGTGCTTGGGCCCTGCACCCCATGGGAGACCAGGAGAAGCACCTGGCTCCTGCCATCGGATCAGCGAGGTGTGCCAGCCACAGCGCGCTGGCCGCAGCGGCCATTGGAGGGTGAACCAGCGGCAAAGGAAGACCTTTCTCTCTGTCTCTCTCTCTCAATGTCCACTCTGCCTGTCAAAAAAAAAAAAAAAAAAAAAAAAAAAAGGAACACTCGGTAAATGTATTCCACTTGTACATGGAACAGGGTCTGAAGAATATGTATCACCCCAGAGAGATTTGGTGTCTTCAGAGACGGGCTTCCGTGCAGCTAGTAGACAGTCCAGAAGAGACTAGTGATCCACCTTTTCTATCTGTGTTTATGGTTTGGAAATACCAGAAAATGCTGGTAAATTGAGAAAACTTTAATTGCATGAAGTAATTCTTAATCAGTGCAAAAAATTGTAGCAGATACAAAGAATTTAAAAAGACTGAATTAGTCCCCAAAGCCTTGACTTTTGAGTCCACTTTTTATTTTATTTTATTTTACTTTATTTTTAAGATTTATTTATTTGAAAGGCAGTGTTAAAGAGAGAGAGAGGGAGAGACAGAGAGACACAGAGAAGGAAAGAGCGAGATCAATCTTCCAACCACTGGTTCCCTCCCCAGATGGCTGCAGTGGCCAGGGCTGGGCCAGGGGAAGCCAGGAGCTTCTTCTGGGTCTCCCATGTGGGTGCAGGGACTCAAGGACTTGGGCCATCTTGAGCTGCTTTCCCAGGCCACAGCAGAGAGCTGGATCGGAAGCGGAGCAGCCGGGACTCAAACCAGCGCTCACAGGGGATGCTGGTGTTGCATGAGGAGACTTGATCTGCGGGGCCACAACACCCACCCAGGCCTGTTCCTAAAATGTTTGTGTTTTTAAATTGCTGAATAATATCTGTACTTGTTTCTGGGGTACACGGCTCTACTTTGATACATGTATCTAATGTCTAATCAAATCATATCTAATGAGCATCCCCCTCTCCTCTGGGAACCTCTGAGCCCCTCTCCAGCTACTTGGATGTGGGTAGTTAATTGTGATCGCCTGGAGCACCCTTGCTGCAGAGTGTGAGAATCGCTTCCTCCCCCAAAACCGTGTCCGGCACGGGTCACTCACCCTCTGCTAGGCCCTCTCCGCGGCTCACTCTTAGTGTCTAGCTCCGCTACTGTACTCTCTACTTTTTTTTTTTTTCCTTCAGCTGATTGCTTATTATTTGTTTGAATCCCAGGAAAGTTGTCTGGCTGAGAACAGTCCCTGCGATGCTCAATTAAGTATAAGTCCTAGGTCTGGCTGTGGTGCCCATCTGACAAAGAAGGAAAATCGAGGCACACAGGTCACGTCATCGGGTCGCACACCCAATGAGAGGCAGGGGCTAGACCTCTGCACTCACTGGGCACGAAGCCCGCCGAGCAGCGGTGGAGCACAAACCCTCGCTGGGACCCCGACTCCTAATGCCTCCTTCCTGGGGCCGTCTGCACCAGCTTGCCCCCAGGCCCTCTGGTGCCACCCCCCTCACCCCGGGGTGGGGTCCGCATCGAGATCCCTCAGTGCAGCCACCAGAAATTCAAAGCACCCTCTGCTCCATATTCTGGTCACCTTCTTCCATTCCACAGGTGAATGAGAACATGCAGTGTGTGTCCTTCTGTCCTGTTTCGTTTCATTGAACGAAATAGCCATCTACATCACCTCAAATGACAGTCTCCTCCTTTTTATGGATGTATAAGATATTATTCATAATGGAATACACACATACATATATATACACATATACATACATACATACATACATATATACACACACACCCAGTTTTAAAACATGTCATTTGTCCATTGAAAGACATCTTGGTTGATCCCGTATCTTGGTTATTGTGAATAGTATTTCAATAAACTGTGGATATATAGATCAATTTCCAGATTTTCTATATTATTCCACTGCTCTGTGTGTCTTTTTATACCAGTGTCTGTTATGCTGTTTTGATTACTGTAGCTTTGAAGGCAAGCAGTGTGATGCCTCTGACTTTGTTTATTTTTTTAAGACTTATTTATTTTTTGAAAGAGTTACACAGAGAAGGAGAGGCAGAGAGAGAAAGAGAAAGAGAGAGAGAGAGAGAGAGAGAGAGAGAGATCTTCCATCTGCTGGTTCACTCTCCAATTGGTCCCAACGGCTGGAGCTGTGCTGATCCAAAGCCAGGAGCCAGCAGCTTCTTCTGGATCTCCCACGTAGGTACAGGGGCCCAAGGACTTGGGCCATCTTCTACTGCTTTCCCAGGCCATAGCAGAGAGCTGGATCGGAAGTGGAGCAGCTGGGACTCGAACCGGCGCCCATATGGGATGCTGGCACTGCAGGTGGCAGCTTTACCGGCTATGCCACAGTGCCGGCCCCTAGATTTGTTTTTGTTTCTGCTTTTGCTCAGGATTTCTTTGGCTGTTCTGGCTATTTTGTGATCATTTTTCTAATTTTATGAATAACGGCACTGGTGTTGGGTGCAGATTGCTTTGAGCCTGTAGATGCTTTGTCTAGTATGAACATGTTAATAATATTAATTCTTCTAATCCATGAGCAAGGGATGTCTTCATTTTTTTGTGCATGTGCTCACTAATATCTTTTATCAGTGTTTTCTGATTTTTCATTGTAGAGATCTTTTATTGCCTTGATTAAGTTTGTTCCTAGATAGTTTGTTTCTGGGGTGTGGATAATGTGAATGCTTAATGATAATGCCTTTTTTAAGCTTCTTTTTGATAATGCTTTTTAAATTTCTGTTTTAACCAATTCATTATTGGTGTAAAAATATACTATTTTTTGGATGTTGATTTTATATCCTAGAAGAATGTGCTCTGTTATATTTAAGATACATGAAAAAATTAAAAAAAAGGTAAAAGAAAATGGACCAATGCTCATGACCTTACCACCCAGCCTAAGTGAAGCATTGCTGACTTAGTGAGCGTACCTTGCACTCCCCTCCCTCGGCAGAGTCTACTCAGTAATTCCAAGAAGGGCGAACACCGTCATCATTCCGTGAGTAACATGGTCACTGATGTCACAGTCGTCCTATGTTCTCCAGATAGGAATTCAGAAATTGCCTCTCAGGAAGCAGAGCGAAGGGTTGTCAGGAAAGTCTCGGGCTGATTATTCCCTATCCTGCGTTATCTGTGATAGTGCTTTCTTCCTTTGGCAAGAGGGTATTGGTTGAGAGGAAGTCTACATTAAACGCGGCCAAGGGCTCTGTGTGCAGGCGACCCCAGTAGCTGTGCACTGACTGGCGCTGCTCCTCCATGGCTGCTGTGTCTGCTGTGCGCATGGTGACGTAGAACTGGCGTCATCGCCTCGTTTAGAGCATGCACCTCAGGGTAGGCCATCTAATCAGCATTCCACTGGGAGGCGGCCCTGTGACCCTGCTGTAGAATGACACTGTGACTTTCTGAAAATGAAATCAAAGGAAACAGATTTCTAGTGAATGAAATCTTTTGTTTTCTTTTTTACATTAGCGCTTACATTATGTTTTTTTTTTTTTTTAAGATTCTATTTATTTATTTTGGAAGGTAGAGCTACAGACAGAGAGAGGGAGAGATAGAGAGAAAGGTCTTCCATCAGCTGGTTCATTCTCCAAATGGCCGCAATGGCCAGAGCTGAGCTGAGCTGATCTGAAGCCAGGAGGCAGGAGCTTCTTCAGGGTCTCCCATGTGGGAGCAGGGAACCAAGTACGTGGGCCCTCTTCCACTGCTCTCCTAGACCACTAGCAGGGAGCTGGATTGGAAGAGGAGTAGCTGGGACTGGAACTGGCACCCATATGGGATGCTGGTGCCACAGGGGGAGGCTTCGCCTACTGTGCCACAGTGCCAGCCCCAACATTATGTTTTTTGATACATCTTTAAGTTTTTTATTTTTTTATTTTAGCAATGGTTGGGGGGTACACACAGAGAGAGTTTCCATCTTCTGGTTCACTGCCTAAATGCCCACAACTGCCAGGACTAGTTCAGATAAAAGCCAGGAGCTGGGAATTCAGTCAAGGCCTCCCATATGGGTGGCAGAGCCCAATCACTGGAGCCTTCACCATTGCCTCCCAGGGTCTGTACTCGCAGGAAGCTGGAGTTAGGAGTAGGAGTTGGTGCTCAAACCCAGTCACTCCAACATGGAATGTGGGCATTCCAAGCAGTACCTGGACCATTGCACCAACACCTTCCCCTCACATCACCGTTATCCAAGAGAGAGAAATGCCCACTGAGGTAGCCCGTTCATCCACTAAAGGGCAAGAGTGAAAATGGTTCTCTGGTCAAAGTGTCAGAAATAAATACATCTGGTTCAGGCCTTTTTCTTTTTCTTTCTTTCTTTCTTTCTTTCTTTCTTTCTTTCTTTCTTTCTTTCTTTCTTTCTTTCTTTCCTTCCTTCCTTCCTTCCTTCCTTCCTTCCTTCCTTCCTTCCTTCCTTCCTTCCTTTTAATTTATTTGACAGGTAGAGTTATAGATGAGAGAGAGAGACAGAGAGAAAGGCCTTCCTTCTGTTGGTTCACTCCCCAAATAGCCGCTACGGCCGGCACTGCGCCGATCCAAAACCAGGATCCAGGTGCCTCCTCCTGGTCTCCCACGTGGGTGCAGGGGCCCAAGCACCTGGGCCATCCTCCACTGCACTCCTGGGCCACAGCAGAGAGCTGGACTGGAAGAGGAGCAACCGGGACTAGAACCTGGCACCCATATGGGATGCTGGTGCCGCAGGCGGAGGATTAACCAAGTGAGCCATGGTGCCGGCCCCCAGGCCTTTCTTATAACCACCACCCAGGTTTCTCCAACATGGAAAATTAGAAAGAGAATAAAACATCAGTTGAGAACACTCTGGCTCTATCTAAAACCATCATATACAAGATATAGAAAATTGAGGCCAGCACTGGGGTGTAGTGGGCTAAGCCCCTGCCTGCAGCACAAGTATCCCATATGGGTGCTGGTTTGTGTCTTAGCTGCTCCATATCTGATCCAGCTCTCTGCTATGGCCTGGGAAAACAGTGGAAGATGACCCAAGTCCTTGGGCCCCTGCACCCACGTGGGAGACCCGAAGAAGCTCCTGGCTCCTGGCTTTAGATTGGCCCAGCTCCAGTTGTTGTGGCCATTAGGGGAGTGAACCAGTGGTTGGAAGATCTCTCTCTCTCTCTGTCTCTCCCTCTCTCTGTACCTCTACCTTCCAAATAAATAAACAAATCTTTAAAAAAGAGATATATAATCGTATTTTCATATATCATAACATATTCTGTAATTTGCTAAAAGTCAATTTAGATATAATCCTTAGATAGTATCCCATAAATTTCAAATAACAGCTGTTTTCAAAATGGCTCTGCTACCAACCTCTGATGCCACACTTCCCTCCCCGAGCCCCACAATCTCCCTCCCCCACCCCACCCTGCCAAGTGACCAGGGAGATGTTTCTGCCCAGGTTCCAATTACGCTTCTCTCATCATTCTATTTGCCTTTGACCCACCTCTCAGTTCCAATCTTACCCACATTTCTTGCCGATGCGGTCACGACATTTGTCCTGACAAATAGGATAATACATGTGAGCTATAATTCTTTCGCCCTCATTTTATAGACAGAAAGCTTGAAGCCAAAGATGCTGTAACTTGCCCAAGAGCGTATTCGTCAGTGGTGAAGTCAGGGCTGGAATTCCGAATGCCTCGCCCCCAGTGTGCCATTCTTCACTCAAAGCACACCTGTCTTCCCAGGATGCTAATTAACTTCAAGGATGCTCCCTCCCGCATGGGAGACAGGACCAAGTTCCTGGCTCCTGGCTTTAGTTTGACAACCCTAGAGAGTAAACCAAGGAATGTGGAACATCTCACTGTATGTCTCTGCCTTTCAAATAAAATGAAAACAAGTACATCTTTTTTTATTAAAGAGAGAAAGAGAGAGAGAGAAATACTAATTACCAGGTCATGCCTGTAGAGGCACTCCCATCATTGCATATAGGGACATAGAGTGTCGAGAGAAAGCATTCACTGCAAAGTCCTCATCTTTGATATCATACCTCTTCACACAGACAGGAAAAGTCTGAACTCAGATGGACACTTGCCTACAACAAATGTCTGTGTCAAAGAATCCCAGAAATCCCCAAGTCCCGGTGTTTGGATTGGCCACCAACTTCTCCACCATTGCGTTAGCGCTCAGGCCAGCTGGAGACGAGCCAGGAAATGAGAACATTAGCTATGAGCTTCCAAAGACCTTGATTTAATCACTGCGTTCACAGATTTAATGTCAGGCCCTCCTTGGGCTGGTGATGATTAACTCTTGCAATCATTCAGTTTTCTTTTGCCACAGCTTGTCTCACATACTTTTCTTGCATAATCTTCGGTTACAACTTTCCTGCTTTTTTTTTTTTTTAATTCTTAGACAACAAATGCACATAAAGGGAAATCTTTAGCTCCTTCCACAGAGTGAGGTTAAACTTGGAGATCAGTTTCACCTCTCTTGGCTTGCACTAGTGCCAAGGAGGGAAGCTCTTCGAGCCAAACAGGCAAGCATTGTTCTATCGGAACGGAGCTGGCTGTCTTTCTCATTTGACAGGGGCCACTCTGCCAGCAGTGACCATATGTTGTCCTTGTCATTGCTGCAAAGGTGATGCACTGATTGATTGCCTGTCCATGGTAGAGTCACAGCTCACACCGATGAAGTCTCGCAGAGCTGCACTTTGGAAGATAACTCATGAGTTGGAGACCTGGTTCCTCTGCCTTAAGGGGAGGAGGTTTTGATGGGAGAGAGTGAGCATACCCTCTTCCTGCTTGTTCTACTACTACTACGCCAAATGATATTGTAGGCTCCTGAGAGGGCTCAAGACTGCACCTTTTGTCCCCTGCAGGTTTATGGTGCCCTGGTTGAATTTCTAGGGGCCAAGTTCTGGGCTGCATGGTTCCTTCCCGGGATACGACGTGGATGTGTGGTGTTGGTGGTCTCCCTGACCCTGGAGTGAATCATATGCATGTTGAGAAGACTGAGGCCTTGCTTGAGTTTACTGATTCCTGTTCCAAGTTCACAATCCTCATCTGCATGAGGGAGTGTAAGTAAACGATTTGCATGACCTGACCCAGACCAGACAGTTCCATGGCATCAAAATATAAATCCAGGGCCCATGTTGTGGCATAGCGAGTAAAGCTGCCACCTGTGACGCATCCCATATGGGTGCTGGCTCAAGACCTAGCTGCTCTACTTCCAATCCAGCTCCCTGCTTATGCTCCTGGGAAAGCAGTGGAAGATGGCCCAAGTGCTTGGGCCCCTGCATCCATGTGGGAGACTTGGACGAAACTCCCAGCTCCTGACTTTGGTCTGGCCCATCCCTGGCTGTTGCAGCCATTTGGGGAGTGAACTAGCAGTTAGAAGATACCCCGCCCCCACAACTCTGCCTTTCAAATAAATTATATATATATATATGTATATATTATACACACACACACACACACATATATCCCCAATCATGTTTAGCCACCAAGATTGAATTCCCATTCATGCTTCCCAGAAGGTTGGCTACAACTCTGTTGCATGCACCCCCCTACCCCTCTTAGGGACGATTGCTGATTATCTCAGCAGAGAGGAAAAAGGACACAGAAAATCATGCCTGGATCCTTAAAACAGCGGCTGGAGTCTGGGCGGAGCAGCTCTGCTCCTATTTCATCAGCCAAAGCAAGCCATGCACATGGCCACTGCTGGTATCTGCTGTGTGGGACGTGTAAGCCTCCCCTAGGCAAGGCTAGGGAGTGTGTGTGAATAACAAAACAATCAGTAATGCTGATTAAACGCTAGGTCCATAGAGTTCATATTCTCCCATTCTGGAGCCTTGTGGTAAGCCCGCCCATCCTGAGCTGTCACTGAAACCACTGCTTACTTGGCAGCCGGTCTCATTTGAGCTCTATCTATCTAACTTAATTTTTCCCTTTACCCTTAATTACATAAATAATTCATAAGTATATTTTTGTTTTGTGAAATATTCAAACAATAAAAATAAAATGAGGACAGGATGGCAGCTTCCCAAAACATCGCAAACAGAACGACTGTGATGCAGCATTCCCACTGCTGGCTGCCCATCCCCAAGACCTGAACGCAGGACCTCACATCCTTGTTTACCGCGACATTAGTCACAACAGCCGAAAGGTGCAAGCAACCGAGTGTCCATCGGCAGATGAATGAATAAGCAAAATGTGGTGTGTGCACGCGATGCAATAGAAATAGTAATCAGCCTTAAATAGGAAAAGGGGAAGTGGGGATTTGTTTAGTGGGCACAGAGGCTGCATTTTGCAAAAGGCAAAGGTTCAGCAGCACCATTGCTGACTCCTCTTCACATTACTAAATATACACACGAAAATGGTATAGGTGATAACTGTCGTTATGTGCTTTTTACCTCAATTAAATTGAAGATTAGAAAAGCAAAGCAAGTGTCTCAGTGGTCACTTTCCAATCTCATTCACTTAGCGCTAATATCTCCTTATCAGTTTGGGGGTGTATCCTTATAGACATTTTAAAAAATCTATTTACATAAATACCAGTAGGAATTAAAACAGAATTAGTTTTGTATGGATTTTTAATTTGACATGTATTACATGGCATTGCACTTGTTTTCAATATGCACTTTTAATTTGACACCAGATGTCTTAGAGATATTTTAATGCTGGTATGTACTAATCTTTTTAAAATTGCTATAACAATCCATTGTATAAAAGTGCAATAGAATATTTAACTATTCTGCTTTCATTGGACATTAAGTTGGCTTCCGATTACTCACTATGACAGTCAATATCTCTTTGAGCTTTTCTGCAACAATTGCTCTACATTAGATGATTGGAAGTGACTTTTGGATCACTCAGCACATGAATTTAATATTTGAGTTTATCCTGCTATGTTGTTGTCCACTTTCCTCATCAGCATGTGCTAACATCAGTGTCTTCAATGCTTGCCAGATTGATGATGGGAAATGATGTCTCAGGGCTGCTTTAATTTGCATATCCCCAACTGCCATTGACATGGACAATCTCTCCATTTAGTTATTTATGTTTTCCTCTGAATGCTTTTTCACTGTCTTTGCCTGCTTTTCTTTTGTGTTTTCTTTCTGTTTTGTCAGAATTGCTTCTATGCTCTGTATATTCATCTCTTGCCTGTTTTGTTAAAGATTCATTTTATTTATTTGAAAGGCAGAGTTGCAGAGAGACAGGGGTGAAGAGGGAGAGAGAGAGAGAGAGAGAGAAAGAAAGAAAGACAGACAGACTTCCATCTGCTGTTTCAGTACTCAAACGGGTGCAATGTGTGGGGCTGGGACAGGCTAAAGCCAGGAGCCAGGAAACTCATCCTGGTCTCCCATATGGATGGCAGAGGCCCAGGCACCTGAGCCTCTTCTGCTGCTTTCCCAGGTGCATTAGCAGGGAGCTGGATGGAGCATCTGGGGCCATGACTTCTTAATTCACCGCCCCTTGACACCAGTGCCTATCGAATTTTTTACTTACTGATCCCAAATGTAGCCTTTATCATTTACTGAATTTCTTTTTATCCATAGGTGTGTTTCTGGACTCTATATCATGCTTGATCTCTTTGCTTATTTCTTCCATTAATGTCACACTTAATTTTTATAGTTTGGAACCAGTGCTGTGACACAGTGGCCTAAGCCTCTGCCTGGGGCACAGGCTTCCCATATGGGCACTGGTCCACATCTTGGCTGCTCCTTTTTCTGATCCAGCTCTTTTTTGCAGCCTGGGAGAGCAGTGGAAGATGGTCCAAGTCCTTGGGCCCCTGTACCCACATGAGCGACCCCGAAGAGACTCCTAGCTCCTGGCTTCGGATCAGCCCAGCTCTGGCCATTACAGCCATTTGGGGAATGAACCAGCGGATGAAAGACCTCTCTCCCTGTCTCTTCCTCTCTGTAGTTCTGTCTCTTAAATAAATAAGTAAAATCTTAAAAAAAAATTTCTACAACTTATAGCGTACTTTGATATCCTGCTTAGTCTCCTATTTCAAAATAGACCTTTCTGATCTGTTGCATATATTCTTTTGAATGAAGTTTAAAAAGAGTTGATATACATTGTGGAGGGATCTTGCCTTTTTTTGTGAATAATTAGAAGATTAATTTTAGGACAATTGACATTCCATCTGCTGACTTCCCAAATGGCTGCAAAGCAGAGCTGGGCTAATCCTAAGCCAGGAGCCAGGAGCTTCTTCCAGGTCTCCTATGTGAGCACAGGGGCCCATGGACTTGGGCCATCTTCCACTGCTTTCCCAAGCCACAGCAAAGAGCTGGATCAGAAAAGGAGCAGCCGGGACTCAAACCAGTGCCCATATGGGGTGCAGGCACCACAGGCGGAGGGTTAACCTACTGCGCCACAGCACCAGCCCCGTCCTTACATTTTCATTGTTGGTTTTCCCTGGGAACTTTGGAGATTTTAGTGGTGGTACGAATGCAATTATTTATTCAGTTACATTTTCTGCTTGGTTTGATCTGCATATTGGAAAGGTATTACTTTCCACGTATTGATTTCATAGCCATTCACATGGGTGAATTCTCTCACTGTTTAAATAGGTTTTAACTTATTCTCTTGGGTTTTAAGGGGGAATAATTATGTTATTCCAAATCAAAGTCACGTTTGTTTTTCCCCCTCCCAATATTCATTTCTTACTCCTTTTTGTGATCCTAGAAAGCAAGATGAGGCATCCCAAAGGTGAGAATACAGCTTTTTATTGGCGCCAGAGCGAGGATGACCACCAGGAAAACACATATGCCAGTGACAGATACATGTGGGTGGTTTGAATATTCAAGGGTCCTTCAAAGAATTCATGGAAAAATGAAGTTCAAAGATAAGCTTATTGGTGCAAAAAAAAAATTCTGAAGTCTATGGACTAAACTAGAGGAACAGAGGGAGTTAGCACAAATCGCACGTTAGGACTACGTTGGTTAACAAGAACTCAACTGGCCGGTGTGTGCTTAGCGCTCTGCATTCCAGGAGAAGTAGTAATGAGAAGGAACAGAAACACACACACTTTCCTTCAATTCCTTATTGTTCCAAGATGTCACCTGATCAGCAAGGACTAACGTCTACACGGCTAGGGCCCCTGACTCATGTTTCCTCCAGCTAGTGAGTTTCGGTGAGCCTCCGTCTTATCTGGTTTTAAATCCCTATCACTTCTCTTATCATGTTGGCTACTGATGCCCAGCACAGTGAATCATAGGGCCTCCTTTCCTTCTCCTGGATCATTAACCCTTTGAATTGTTCATTATCCACTATGGCGTTTGTATCTACAGACTCCCAGTGAGAAACCCAGGGCATTTTGAAATCAGAGAATCGGAGATGAGTTTGTTAAGGGAAAGGCAGCAGATCATCATGATGCCTGATTCCAACTTTGCAAACTCACCCATTTGCTTACGGTACCTGTAACCCTAAAATCAGCGCATATCACAATGTGGATATGCACAAAGGGGTTCAACGTCTGCGTCACTGCTACACAGCCACTCCTGGCTGACGTCAAACAAGGCGGCGCTCTGGCCCATGTTTCTCCTCTCATATTGTAAACAAGCATCCTTTGTCGTCTACTGAGTGCCACATTTTTTGCATTTTTTTTTTTGGTGCTTTCTTTCTGGGTGATTTTGCTACTTAATACACCCCTAAGCCTAGTGCTGACATGCTGTTCTACTGAGGGTTCGGAAGTCAAAGAAGCATGCACTTGGGACTGGTGCTATGGCATAGCGGGTTAAAGCCCTGGCCTGAAGCGCCGGCATCCCATACAGGCGCTGGTTCTAGTCCCGGCTCCTCCTCTTCCGATCCAGCTCTCTGCTATGGCCTGGAAAAGCAGTAGAAGATGGCTGAGGTCCTTGGGCCCCTGCACCTGCATGGGAGACCCGGAAGAAGCTCCTGGCTCCTGGCTTCAGATTGGTGCAGCTCTGTCCGTTGTGGCCATCTGGGGAGAACCAGCGGATCGAAGACTTCTCTCGCTATCTCGACCTCTCTCTGTAACTCTTTCAAATACAATAAAAATAAATCTTTTTTTAAAAAAGAAGCATGTACTTCATGGAGGAAATGCATGCGTCAGAGAGCATCTTACTGTTGGCCTTGAGTTCAATCTTAATGAGTCGACAATGTAAAATGCATAAGCAAATAGAGAATAAATAAATATTCTTTGACGAGAAGCACATGTAAACAAGGCTATGTATCGATCATTTGGCAAAAGTGTTGCCACCAGAGGCTCAGCAGGAACCGGATGCTGGGCGCCGCATAGCAGCCATGGTGCAGCACAGCACTGGCTAACGCAGGGTTCAGCTCAGCTTTGTGGAATAGCGCTACCTCAGAGAAGGAGAATCAACTCTGTTTACGTGGACTTGGGCTCGAGGTCCTGCAAGGAGCAGGGCAGCAGCCCGGGGCCGAGGAGCCACTGTGCTGCACCCCCTCCAAGGCAGTGAATGAGGGGAGGAGGAGCGGTGGAAGGCGGGTGCACTGCTGGTGCCTTGCAGGGAGGGAGGCAGGGGAGCAAATCCCTGACCCACTCTCAACTTCTCCTGCCTCTTGCAGAGTTCATCAGTCCTGGCAGGAAACCATGATGCTGATGATGAGAGACGCTGCTGCCTTGGCGTGGTCCGTGCTGATGACCGGGCACTGGGGCAGAGTGGCCCAGGGAGTACAGTGGATGTGGTACACCCACTGAGAGCAGGTCCCTATATTCCAAATTTACTAAAGAATGTTTATTGTTTCCACTAGAAGATTAATAACTACCAATGAAATTTTTTCTATTTTTCAGTGTCTGTGGTTTTCTCCTTTAATCTGCCGTGCTTGGGAGTTGTCCCACTGGATTATCTAACGCGAAGCCACCTCGCATTACAGCATAATTAGACCTGACCGTGTTGTCTTATCCTTTTAATATCCTGAGTCAATTAGCTAATGCTTTGTTTGGGATGTGAGCACCAACAATCAGTCTTAAGTGAGGTTGGCCTCTAGTTTTCCTTTCTAATTTTGGTATCATGCTAAATTGAGGCTCCAAAAATTACATTGGAAGACTTCCATTTCTTCTATGCTCTGTAATAGTTCTTTTAGCATGGGAATTATCTCTTCCTTGGAGATTTGTTGGAACACATAGCACTTTCTGTAAAATAATTCCCAACAGCTTTATTAGTTTATTCTTCATATTTCATTTTCCTTTCTTTAAATACATGTTCTTTAATTGTCAAATCATATGTCTGCTATACTATGCGCAGCAATTTTAAAATATATTTCAAAGATAAAGATATTCCTTTCCGTTCTTTCTGTGGTTGTCACCCATTATGATAATCATTACTAGGGCCGGCACTGTGGCGCAGCAGGTTAAAGCCCTTGTCTGCTAGGCCAGAATCCCATATGAATACCAGTTCAAGTCCCAGCTGCTCCACTTCTGGTCCAGCTCCCTGTTAATGTACCTGGGAAAGCAGTGGAGGATGGCTCAAATGCTTGGGCCCCTGCACCCACGTGGGAGACCTGGAAGAAGCTCTCCTGGCTTCTGATAGGCTCAGCTCCAGCCGTTGTGGCCGTTTAGGGAGTAAACCAGCAGGTGGAAGACCTCTCTCTCTCTCTCTCTCTATCTCTCTATGTAACTCTGTCTTTCAAACACATAAAGTAAATCTTAGAAAGAAGATAATCATTATTAATAATTGGGATGCATCCTTCCCTACTTCCTCCACACTCACACAGATGCACACAAATAAATAGTGCATATAAAAATGAAACTCATTATATATACATCACTCTGCAAGCTCTTTTCCCCTCAAACAATATATTATGAATATCCCCCCAGATAATAGATGCAATGTAACTCATTATGGTTATATTTATTTTTTTACTTAAAATATTTTTATTTATTTAATTTAAATGAAAGACAGAGAGAGAAAAAGAAACAGAGTCAGACAGTCAGAGAAGATCTGGTTCACTCCCCAAATGCCTGCAACAGCCAGGATTGGGCCGAGCTGAATCCAGGAGCCCAGAACTCAACCCAGGTTTCCCATGTGGGTGGCAGAGGCCGAGGCCAAAGTACCTGAACTATGGCCTGCTGCCTCCCAGGACATGCATTAGCAGGAAGCTGGAATTGGGAGTGGCACTGGGACTGCAACCCAGGCTCTTCAATGTGGACGTGAGCATCCACAGTGGCGACTTAACATCTACACCTGCCCACACCCATTATTTAATATTCCGCTGCATGGACACATCATAGTTAATCAAGCATTCCTCCTACTTATAGTTGGTGAGTTATACTTTCTCTTTCTTTTTTTTTTTTGGTGTGTTTGTTTTTGGGACAAACATTGCTGCTATGAATATATTCTCACACCAGATACAGAATAGATTGCCCAAAAGTGAGACTGCTGGGCAAGGGGGAGTGGGTTCACAGGCTATAGAATGGGTCTCAATCTCAGCCTGAGGCCCCAAAGACGGAGTAAGGAGAAGATGGAGTTTTTCCCGTTACACATGGATCTTGCTCTATATACACAGGGCTTGCCAAGGGGTGGTCAAGAGCTGGCTTCGAGCCTTTGATCAGCATCCACCTAGGAGTCAAGCGTGGGGCAAAGAGGTCGGTGCTGTGGTGTAGCCGGTAAAGCTGCCAGCTGCAATGCTGGCAGCCTATATGGGTGCCGATTTGTGTCCTGCCTGTGCTTTCCCGTCCAGCTCCCTGCTATGGCCCGGGAAAGCAGAGGAAGATGGCCCAAGGGCTTAGACCACCGCCACCAATGTGAGAGAACCAAATGAAGCTCCTGGCTCCTGGCTTCACCCTGGCCCAGCCCTCACTGTTGTGGCCATCTGGGGAGTGAACCAGGAGACGGAAGACCTCTCTCTCTCTCTCTTTTTCCCTCTCTCTCTCTCTTTCCTCTCCCCCTCCCTCTTCCTCTGTAACTCTGACTTTCAAAAAATAAATAAATCTTAAAATAAAAAAAAAGAGTTGATGTTGAAGGGGCTGGGTGGGGCTGAAGGATATTTGCTTGGAGAGAACCATGGCGCTCCCTTGTCACCGCCCCAGAGGGAAGAAAGGAGGCACTTCCCCCTCATCTCAGACTACAGCCTGTCCTCCACGTCCACTCCTTTATGTCCATGGAGTCAAGCAAACCTGGGCCAAAAATACTCCAGAAAGAGAAATTCAGAAAGCCGCAAAAATCAAACTTGATTTCGCAGTGCGCTGAGCACCACGCCGAATGCACGTGGAGATGCGCTGTTGATCGGCCGGCCACACGCTGCAGCCTCCCTCCAGCGCTGTTTGCTCAGCAGTGCTCACTTCCCTCTCAGGCCTGAGTGCCGGGCACTTGGACCTGCAGGGGCAGAGTCTCCGCTGAACAGGTGGAGAGTTTCACTCATCATTGTTCCCTAAATAATACAACAGAACGGCTAGTTACAGAGCGCGTCCATGGTATTAGGTATCATCAGTCATCTAGAGGAGAGTTAGGGCACCCGGGAGGACATGCCTAGGTTTTCTACAAATCCTACAGCATTGTATTTCAGGGGCCTGAGCATCCTCGGGCTGGGGCATCCTGGAGGGTGGGGGGAGGGGAGTGTCCCGGAGCCAACGTCCCCAGGGGGACTGAGAGTCAACAGTAGTGAAAAGAGATTCAGGGACCATAGTAAGTCCCCTGGGGTCTGAGATTCCCAAGAATGTGCCTTCTGACTTTGCCCTGTGAAATAAGTCTGCAGGGGAGGAGCTGACTGTAGCCCCTTAAGACAGCGAAGCAAAGACCCCCGTCCATCCCCACTGGTGGGGACAAGGCTGTGTGGGTGGTTCCTGAGGACTACGTATGGCCCATGCAGACAAAGGTGGCCCAAAGCAATTTAAACCCCACTCCAGGGCTCCCTGGAGGGGCAAGGGGCTCCGCACTCAGGCAGCGCCCTGGGAATGAAGACACCAGGGTAAGTGCTCCATTGGGTGGGGCAGGGAGGAGCAGTCAACTCCAAGAGCCTTCAAAGGCCAAAGCAAGTTTGTCCCTTGCTCATAACAGAACAAAACAGGCCATATTTTTGTCAGCTCCACCTGCAGAGACCTCGGAAATCTGGGTCAGGTTGCAGGGGTGGAGAGGACGGGCAAAGGGGAAGTAGAGGAGTGAGTGACTTCCTTTCCGTGGCTTCCCTGCCTGGGGCCAGGAGAGGCTTCAGGGGAAATCCAGAGTTTTGGCTTTTACCCAGGGACTGGGCTTTTCAACATCAAAAGGAGATTGTTTTGTAAATGAAAGTGACCAGAGAATTTCTAAAAACTACTTATTTGAGAGACAGAAAGGGGGACAGAAATAGAGAGCCGGCGCCGCGGCTCACTAGGCTAATCCTCCGCCTAGCGGCGCCGGCATACCGGGTTCTAGTCCCGGTCGGGGCGCCGGATTCTGTCCCGGTTGCCCCTCTTCCAGGCCAGCCCTCTGCTGTGGCCAGGGAGTGCAGTGGAGGATGGCCCTGGTGCTTGGGCCCTGCACCCCATGGGAGACCAGGAAAAGCACCTGGCTCCTGGCTCCTGCCATCGGATCAGCGCGGTGCGCCGGCCGCAGCGCGCCGGCCGCGGCGGCCATTGGAGGGTGAACCAACGGCAAAGGAAGACCTTTCTCTCTGTCTCTCTCTCTCACTGTCCACTCTGCCTGTCAAAAAATAAAAAAAAAATAAATAAATAAAAAAGAAATAGAGAGACAGACAGGTGTACAAACACACTCACACATACACACACAAAAAAAGAACGTCTCCCCTTGCTGATTCACTCCCCGAATGCCTGAAACAGAGTGCTGGGTCAGAAGACTGGAGCAAGGGACTCAGCCCAGGTCTTCCACGAGGGAGGCAGGATGCAAAGGACTTCACCTGCCGCCTCGCAGAGTGCACTTTAGATGGAAGCCGGAGTGGGATGCAAGTGTCAACCACTAAGCTGTGCACCAAACCCCAGAGAATGTTCCCGGTAATGTGACGGAAATGGTTATCTATACTACCTGAGTTTCCAGGTAAAGACAAGGAAGAAGCCACGAGAGAGGTTGGCAGTGCCGTGGGAGAGGCTGCTTTCTGCTTGTACCTTTTGGCATCCTACCTCTTCATTAGGAATTCGTGAATTATTCAATCTCATACATATTGTTGGACTGCTTTCCAAAATTGTACAAGTCACGCATCTTCTATGAGTACATATGTGTGTTCCTGTGGTTGATTATTTTCAGTATTACTTATTTTAATTTTTTAAAGATTTATTTATTTATTTATTTATTTGAAAGTCAGAGTTACACACACACACACACACACACACAGAAAGAGAGAGAGAGAGAGAGAGAGAGAGATGTCTTCCCTCTGCTGGTTCACTCCCCAATTGACTGCAACAGCTGGAGCTGCACTGACCCAAAGCCAGGAGCTTCTTCCAGGTCTCCCACACAGGTGCAGGGGCCCAAGGACTTGGGCCATCTTCCACTGCTTTCCCAGGCCACAGCAGAGAGCTGGATTGGAAGTGGAGCAGCTAAGACTCAAACCAGCTCCCATATGGGGTGCTGGCACTGCAGGAGGCGGCTTTACCTGCTACACCACAGTGCTGGACCCATGTATTACTTCTTTTAATTCTTCCAATTCCCCTGAATAAAATGCTATTGTTTTTAATTTGCTATCTTGGGTTCACAAACAAGGTCAAGTTCATCATGGAAAGGTTGAATTTGGAAGTTGGAACAGAGGTTGGAAGCAACTGAAACCCAGAGAGTCAGAGTCCATGTTAAAGTCTCAGAGTGGATCATTGTCATCTGTTGGTAGAACAATTTTCAGACTCGTGCCTTTCACAGAAGCAAAATTCTTCCCAAAAATTCACTTTTCCAAAATGATCATCTACTATGACTCTAAAATTTCTAGTAATATGTCTGGCAATATCATTTCACCGTGAGCAAGGTCATCCATTAGATTTATGACGTTCCTCCAGGATGCACCTTCACTCTCCAGTGATTTGATGCATGCTAATGACAAGATTCATTGAATGGGAACTTACAGACTTCATCTCCCTAAAATTTAAAAAATTATTTGTTTTTTTGAGAAGCGGAGTTGCAGACAGAGAAAAGGAGGGAGAAAGAGAGAGACAGACAGAGGTCTTCCATCCACTGGTTCACTCCCCAGATGGCTGCAACAGCCGGAGCTGCTGATCCAAAACCAGGAGCCAGGAGCTTCTTCCCGGTCTCCCACGTGGGTACAGGGGCCCACGCATTTGGACCATCTTCTACTGCTTTTATGGGCCTTAGTAGAGAGCTAGATCAGAAGTGGTGCATCTGGGACTCAAACCGGTGCCCATATGGGATGCAGGCATCACAGGCGGAGACTTAACCTACTACATCACGGGTGCCGGTCTCATCCCTCTACAATTTTTTCTTAGATTTTTCTACCTATTCCCCTCAGATTGTCCACTTTTCTTTGAGAATCAAGTCAGGCCTGTTTGTGGCTGGACCAATGACAAGTATAACAACAGAGCAGTCCCCAAGGTGCCAAGCGTTGGATGCACGAGAAGCTGCCAGAACACACACCTTTCCCACAAAGGGCGTCTGGCTTAGTGAGTTTCACAACCGCATGCTGCAGGGTTTCAAAAGCTCTTCAGTTCTTCCCAGAGGCAGGGGGCCAGGAGGCCTTCCTGCTCCGTGCCCTCCTTCCCCTTTCTGTGAGGACTGGGACGCGCCAGCCAATTGCACAGCAGTCAGAGATTTCAGGAGAGTCAGAAGGATCGTAATCTTATTCTTACCGAGAGGGAGTAAGAATCAAAGCCCTATGATGGCACCATGTCTGTCCCTTCAGCCAGGGCCCAGCTGTTCTTCTGTCCTCCAAACGCAAACTCCTCCCAGTGTATCCCAGTGTAGCTGTCTGGAACTCTGCGTGCACTGTTAGGATGTCCTGGCTGATTCCCACGCAGGAAGGCAGTGTAGATTTTGTGTGGCGTTTAAGTGTTTTTTTCTTTCTTTTTTTTTTTTTTAAAGATTTTTTTTATTTGAAAGAGTTACAGAGAGAGAGAGAGAGAGATCTTCCATCCTCTGGTTCACTCCCCAAATGGCTGCAATAGCCAGAACTGGGCTGATCTGAAGCCAGGAGCCAGGAGTTTCTTCAGGGTCTCCTACGTGGGTGCAGGGGCCCAAGGATTTAGGCCATCTTTTCTTCTTTTTTTTTGTAGAAAGCTTTTATTTAATAAATATAAATTTCATAAGTACAACTTTTGGATTATAGTGATTCTTTCCCCTGCCCCGCCCTCCCAACTCCAAGCCATCCTACCTTCTACTCCCTCTCCCATTCATTCTTCATTAAGATTCATTTTTAATTATCTTTATACAGAAGATCAACTCTATACTAAGTAAAACTTTCAATAGTTTACACCCACGCAGACACATAAAGTATAAAGTACTGTTCGAATACTAGTTTTACCATTAATTCTCATAGTATAACTCATTAAGGACAGAGGTCCTACATGGGGAGCAAGTGCACAGTGACTCCTGTTGTTGATTTAACAATTAACACTCTTATTTATGATGTCAGTGATCACCCAAGGCTCTTGTCATGAGTTGCCAAGGCTGTGGAAGCCTCTTGAGTCCATGAACTCTGACATTATTTAGACAGGGCCATAGTCAAAGTGGAAGTTCTCTCCTCCCTTCAGAGAAAGGCACCTCCTTCTCTGATAACCCATTCTTTCCACTGGGATCTCACTCACAGAGATCTTTCATGTAGGCCATTTTTTGCCATGGTGTCTTGGCTTTACAGGTTAGGCCATTTTGTACTGTTTTCTCAGGCCATAGCAGAGAGCTGGATTCGAAATGGAGCAGCCAGGACGCGAACCGGCGCCCATATGGGATGCCGCCACTGCAGGTGGGGGCTTTCCTCGCGACCCCACAGCGCCGTCTCCTTAAGTTCCTTTTACACAAACAGCACGCTTACCCAGCTGTTCTCCCACGGCAGTCTTCTCCAAATAAAGATCATTTTGGTGTCATTCCTGCATGTGTCACTTTTGCATTTTCTCTTCTCTAAGATTCTTCACTCCCTTCTGAGGCAAGGGTTGAATCCCAAGTCTTGCTCTAGAAATATTAAATCATAAAGAGGTCCAATTGCTTTCTTTGGGGGGGCCATTCATTAGGAGTCACGTTAGCTGAGGTGTGGGTGGCCTGTGGCCAGTGTTTTAACACGTTTCTTTTTGTTTTATTTTTTTTAACAGCTCAGCTCAAGTGATATATTTATTTGAGAGGCAGAAAAAGACACACAAAGATTAAAAAAAAAAAAAACTCCCATCCACTTGTTCGCTGCCAAAACAAACAAGGAAGTTGACCTGGGCTTCCCACATGGGTGGCAGGAATGAACACAATTTCTTGGGCCATTCCACTCTGCCTCTTAGAGCCTTCATAATCAGGAAGCTGGAGTCAGGAGGTACAAGTGGGTATTGAACCAACAACATGTTTCTAGCAGAAGGAAAACAGCTTGGCTTTTGCAGAAATTCCATCACCAACAGAGTTAGGAGTACTCATGTAAAACTGAGAACAGCTTCCAGTTCCCATGGTCTCAGATCAATACCCTCTCCATGCACCTCCCAGCTGCAAACCTCCTCTTGTCTGCCTACTTATAAGCCAATTCCATAATCTCCGTTTCTTCTTGATTTCTCTTCTCCCTCCATGTCTCTCCTGCACTGCGCATCCTCTTTCAACACTCCCAGGTCAATGTGGTATCCATTCCCCATGTTCCCTGCCTGCCTTACTCCTTCTCTGTCTATTCAAATGCCCCATCCTTAGAAACACCTCCTTGACTTCTGTGTCTGAAAGTCACTGCCTCTCTCTTCTCTTCCCTTTCCATGTCTACCTATGTCTTCGTTTTTTAAATGGGACAAGAGTCGTCATAGCAGCTTGTAGCAACATCAAACACAACTAATGTGAATAAAAAATTGGCCATTCCCTCTCTCCCCACCTCCTCATCACTTCCAGGTGACAGCTGCCAACCATAGTTCAGTGTATATTTTTAATAGAATATTTCTAATATTCAAGAGGACTTCAAAATATTTGTAGAAAAAAGAATTAAAAATACATTTATTTTGGTGCCAAAAATATAAAAATCCATGCCTTTAAGGGGTCTTTAAAATGCTTATGAAAAATGAGTATTATGAATAGATTTAAAAATATCTTGCAAGAGAATAAACATATCTTTTAGTTCCATTTCCCACAAACTTTTTGGAGAGCCCTGATATATCACATATGGATCTATTTATGTAGTTAAGTTTACCCAAGTGGTAAAATATATTATGCAGTTCTGCACCTTGCTTTTTTTTCCCCCTCTTTTTGTTGTTTTTCAGATCACTTGAAAAGTGTAAACAGTTTAGAGGTGCATGTTATAAAAAAAATTCCTCTTGAGCTATACTCATGAGGCCAAGCCTCCCTGCCAGCCCGCTTGCTCGCTCACTCTCTCTCTCTCTCTCTCACACACACACACACAACTGGTGGATGGATATTCAGGCTCCCAGGAACTGACTTCCACAGGCGTAACTGCAATGAACCTCACACACACACACACTTTTGTGTACTTGTGAATTCAGTTGTTCTCCTGGGGTTGGTTGCAGGGCCTCCTCAAACACCAGCATCTGTGGATGCTCAAGTCCTTTATAGAAAAACGGTGTCGCATTAGCCTAGAACCCCCCTCTGCTCCTCTAGATGTCGCGTCATCTCTCGATGACTTGCACCTACACAGTGTCAATACCATGGATCTGGTGGCTATGCTGTGCTGTTCAGGGCATAATGACAAGAAGAGGAAGTCTGTAGCAGGTTCATGCAGGCGCAGCCGCTGTAGGCCTGACCGCATTTTCCATCTGAGGTTGTTTGAGTAGAAGCTGACTGTATCCTGAGACTGACTTCTGGATTGACGCCGCCATAGTAGAATGACAAACATTTGACACTGTGTCAGGTGCTGCCAACTCGCCTGCCTTAACGCTCTGCCAGTGTGCGCTCTCACTGGCAGGGAATATGGCTGAGTATGTCTTCACATGCACATAAGGACTGTGTACCGTCAGCCTGGTAAAAAGCCTGCTTCTCTCTGGCCAGCCCAATAGGTTCAAAATAGGATCCGTCTATTTCATTTGAATTTCTTGTTTCTGATGCATATTTCCTAAGAATCATATCTCAGCTATTGTTTGTCTTTAATTTTCTTTGACCTTGACCATAAGGCAGTGTTTAACTTTTATGTAGCCAAATTTGTCAAGAAATGCATTATGTTTTCTATATTTCACACTATAAAAAATCCTTCAACCCCTGCCCCATAAGCTTGTGAGATACATTTGTAGTTTTGTTTTTTATTTATAGATTTTAATTTATTTGGAGTTTATTCTTGAGTGAGGAATAACATAGATTTATTTTTCTCTTAAATGTACTGCCAATTATTGAAATATATTTATGAAATAATTCATCCTTTCCCTTTGAATTTAAATTGAAACCTGCAACATGTACAAAATATGGGTGTGTATTTATTTCTGGACTTTTAAAATCAAGCTATATATTTCTGCAGTAATGCCACCCTATAATTACTGAAGTTTAATAGTCTGTTTTGATGCTTGATACAGACAACTCCACTTTATTTTTCTTTTTGGCCAACTTCAGGAAACAACTTATCAAAGTCCATTCTTTTTTTTTTTTTTAAACTTTTATTTAATGCATATAAATTTCCAAAGTACGACTTATGGATTACAATGGCTTCCCCCCCATACCGTCCCTCCCACCCACAACCCTCCCCATTCCCACTCCCTCTCCCCTTCCATTCACATCAAGATTCATTTTCGATTATCTTAATATACAGAAGATCAGCTTAGTATACATCAAGTATGGATTTCAACAGTTTGCTCCCACACAGAAACATAAAGTGAAAAATAATAGATGATTTTTTTTAAATGATGATGAAATCAGAGCAGACCTATTGTCATGTTTAATCCCAGTGAGAGTCAAGTTGGGAATTGATAATTTCTTTTTTTTTTTTTTTTTTTTTTTTTTTTTTTTTTTTTTTTTTACAGAGGATCAGTTTAGTATGCATTAAGTAAGGATTTCAACAGTTTGCACCCCCATAGAAACACAAAGTGAAATATATTGTTTGAGTACTCGTTATAGCATTAAATCTCAATGTACAGCACATTAAGGATAGAGATCCTACATGAGGAGTAAGTGCACAGTGACTCCTGTTGTTGACTTTACCAATTGACACTCCTGTCTATGGCATCAGTAATCTCCCTATGCTCCAGTCATGAGTTTCCAAGGCTATGGAAGCCCTCTGAGTTCTCCGACTCTTGTATAGACAAGGTCATAGTCAAAGTGGAGGTTCTCTCCTCCCTTCAGAGAAAGGTACCTCCTTCTTTGATGACCTGTTCTTTCCACTGGGATCTCACTCGCAGAGATCTTTTGCCAGAGTGTCTTGGCTTTCCATGCCTGAAATACTCTCATGGGCTTTTCAGCCAGCTCCGAATGCCTTTAGGGCTGATTCTGAGGCCAGAGTGCTATTTAGGACATCTGCCATTCTATGAGTCTGCTGAGTATCTCACTTCCCATGTTGGATCACTCTCCCCTTTATTTACTCCATCGGTTAGCGTTAGCAGGTACTAGACTTGTCTATGTGCTCCCTTTGACTCCCAGTCCCTCCACCATGACCAACTGTGAACTGAAACTGATCACCTGGAACAGTGAGATGGCATTGGTACATGCCACCTCAATGGGATTGAAATGGAATCCCCTGGTATGCTTCCAACTCCACCACTTGGGGCAAGTCCGCCTGAGCATGTCCCAAATTATACATCTCTTCCCTCTCCCATTCCCACCCCCATGTTCAACAGGGATCACATTTCAGTTAATTTTCAACACTTAAGAATAACTGTGCATCAATTACAGATCTAAACCAGTCATATTAAGTAGAACAGATAAAAAAACTACTAAGAGGGATAATGTATTAAGTTGTTCATTAACAGTCAGGGCTATGCTGATCAAGCCACCATTTCCCATAGTGTCCACATCACTCCAACAAGTTTCCCTCTTGGTGTTCAGTCAGTCGTCACCGATCAGGGAGAACATATGGTATTTGTCCCTTTGGCACTGGCTTATTTCACTCAGCATGATGTGTTCCAGATTCCTCCATTTTGTTGCAAATGACTGGATTTCGTTGTTTCTTACTGCGGTATAGTATTCTAAAGAGTACATATCCCATAATTTCTTTATCCAGTCTATCGTTGATGGGCATTTAGGTTGGTTCCAGGTCTTAGCTATTGTGAATTGAGCTGCAATAAACATTAGGGTGCAGACCTCTTTTTTGTTTGCCAATTTAAATTCCTTTGGGTAAATTCCAAGGAGTGGGATGGCTGGGTCGAACGGTAGGGTTATCTTCAGGTTTCTGAGGAATCTCCAGACTGACTTCCATAGTGGCTTGACCAGTTTGCATTCCCACCAACAGTGGGTTAGTGTCCCTTTTTCCCCACATCCTCGCCAGCATCTGTTGTTGGTAGATTTCTGCATGTGAGCCATTCTAACCGGGGTGAGGTGAAACCTCATTGTGGTTTTGATTTGCATTTCCCTGATTGCTAATGACCTTGAACATTTTTTCATGTGCCTGTTGGCCATTTGGATTTCCTCTTTTGAAAAATGTCTATTGAGGTCCTTGGCCCATCTCTTAAGTGGGTTGTTGGTTTTGTTTTTGTGGAGTTTCTTGATCTCTTTGTAGATTCTGGTTATTAACCCTTTATCTGTTGCATAGTTTGCAAATATTTTTTCCCATTCTGTCGGTTGTCTTTTCACTCTCCTGACTGTTTCTTTTGCAGTACAGAAACTTCTCAATTTGATGCAATCCCAATAGTTGATTTTGGCTTTGACTGTCTGTGCCTCCCGGGTCTTTTCCAGAAATTCTTTGCCTGTGCCAATATCTTGAAGGGTTTCTCCAATGTTCTCTAGTAACTTGATGGTGTCAGGTCGTAGATTTAGGTCTTTAATCCATGTTGAGTGGATTTTTGTGTAAGGTGTAAGGTAGGGGTCTTGCTTCATGATTCTGCACGTGGGAATCCAATTTTCCCAGCACCATTTATTGAATAGACTGTCCTTGCTCCAGGAATTGGTTTTAGATCCTTGATCAAATATAAGTTGGCTGTAGATGTTTGGGTTGATTTCTGGTGTTTCAATTCTTTTTTTTTTTTTTTGACAGGCAGAGTGGATAGTGAGAGAGAGAGAGAGACAGAGAGAAAGGTCTTCCTTTTGCCGTTGGTTCACCCTCCAATGGCCGCCGCGGCCGGCGCGCTGCGGCCGGCGCACCGCGCTGATCCGATGGCAGGAGCCAGGAGCCAGGTGCTTTTCCTGGTCTCCCCATGGGGTGCAGGGCCCAAGCACCTGGGCCATCCTCCACTGCACTCCCTGGCCACAGCAGAGGGCTGGCCTGGAAGAGGGGCAACCGGGACAGAATCCGGCGCCCCGACCGGGACTAGAACCCGGTGTGCCGGCGCCGCTAGGCGGAGGATTAGCCTAGTGAGCTACGGCGCCGGCCTGGTGTTTCAATTCTGTTCCATTGGTCTATCCATCTGTTTCTGTACCAGTACCATGCTGTTTTAATTACAACTGCCCTGTAGTATGTCCTGAAATCTGGTATTGTGATGCCTCCGGCTTTGTTTTTGTTGTACAAGATTGCTTTAGCTATTCGAGGTCTCTTGTGCCTCCATATAAATTTCAGCACCATTTTTTCCAGATCTGAGAAGGAGGTCTTCGGTATCTTGATTGGTATTGCATTGACAAAAGCACAAAGTCCATTCTTAAAGACTCAGGCTTTTAGTGAGATGTCATTGAACGCATTGATTAGTTGGAATAAATGCCTTAGAGGATATTGAAAAACTACTACATATTCCTGAGGCCCTAAAAGGCCACTTAGATGACCAGGGCTGTGCACATGCCCAGGGAAGACTGGGCAGAACATAAGCTCTCATCTCTGCCTATCCTTGAGCCACGGTGCCAACAAGAAGTAAAAGCAAAAGTAAGCGGTGGTGTCTTAGTCCATTTTCTGTTATTATACCAAAATCCTGCGGCTGGATACTTTAGAAAGGAAAAAGGCTGGGGCTGACACTGTGGTGTAACAGATAAAGCTGCTGCCGGCAGTTCTGGCATCCCATATGGGCGTCGGTTCAAGTTCTGGCTACTCCATTTCAGATCCAGCTCTATGCTATGGCCTGGGAAAACAGTAGAAGATGGCCCAAGTCCTTGGGCCCTGCACCCACGTGGGAGACCCGGAAGAAGCTGCTGGCCCCTGGCTTCAGATCAGCACAGCTCAGGCCAGTGTGGTCATTTGGGGAATGAATCAGCGGATGGAAGACCTCTCTCTCTCTTTCTCTCTCTCTCTCTCTCTCTGCACCTCTCCTCTCTCTCTGTGTAACTCTGACTTTCAAATAAATAAAGGCTTATTTGGCTGCCAGATTTAGAATCTCAAGACCACGACAGCAGTATCCACCTGGCTCTGGGGAAGCCCTCACAGAGGCCAGCATCCCAATGTGGGAGTGCATGCAAGAGAGAAAGAAAACACAGTGGGACAGGAGGCCAGAGAGGCTGGAGTCCCAAGAGAACTACATTAATGCCTTCTGGGGGTGATGCCTCTAATGACCTATGTGTATTTACAGAGGCCCGCTCTTAAAGGTCCCACCAGCTGTCAACATCACCTCGCTGGGGGCCGAGCTTCCAACATCTGAAGCTTTATGAGGGCCACACTCAAGTCCTATCCAACCCCATAGTGGCTGTCAGTTGCTTGTGGGAGCTTTGAGGGCGTCGTGTGGCCACATAGAAGAGTAGGGTATGTGGGAGAGTGTGGGTATTTGCTGGACATGTCACCACTCTATAGGCAACCAATGTTCTGCGTACAACAAAGGAGAGACAGGCACTGGGAAGGCAACCAGCAGTGCCTGCCACAGCTGGCTTCACTTTTATCTTGTGAACTACAAGTAGATTTCTGAATTGAGTTAGTCTACAATGTTGTATAGAAATGTATTAACCCAAGCTTGCTGGTAGTTTCTTCCCTCAAGTATTGCTATGGAAAGAGCTTTGTTGAAATCCCTCACCGCAACTGTATATCTGTGCACGTTACCTGGCAACACAACGTTGCATTAAGATTTCATTTCATTAGGATCGTAGGTAGACGCCATTCTGCTCGTGGACACCGCTGAGGAAGTCGGTTCTCTCTTCCCATCACCATCTCGCGGAGTTAAGAATCTCCTAAAGAGGCCAGCGCTGCGGCTCACTAGGCTAATCCTCCGCCTTGTGGCGCCGGCACACCGGGTTCTAGTCCCGGTCGGGGCGCCGGATTCTGTCCCGGTTGCCCCTCTTCCAGGCCAGCTCTCTGCTGTGGCCCAAGTCCTTGGGCCCTGCACCCCATGGGAGACCAGGAGAAGCACCTGGCTCCTGCCATCGGATCAGCGCGATGTGCCGGCCGCAGCGCGCCGGCCGCGGCAGCCATTGGAGGGTGAACCAATGGCAAAGGAAGACCTTTCTCTCTGTCTCTCTCTCTCACTGTCCACTCTGCCTGTCAAAAAAAAAAAAAAAAAAAAAATCTCCTACAGAGCCCCAGACAGCTGCAGCTGCTGAGCTTTCCAACACCCGAGGAGTCTCCGGAGCCATACTGAGCAACAGGGAATCAGGGAATGCTCGTGGGCTGTGTCTCTAGGGCCTCTGGGTATGTCACCTATGCCCCCGTGGAGGATGTGGGGGACACAGCCATGAATGCAAGGCCACTCGAAGTGGATGGAAGAGTTGTGGAACCAAAGTGGGCTGTCTCAAGAGAAGATTCTCAAAGACCAGTGCCCATCTAACTGTGAAAAAGAGCTTTGTTGACGACATTCAAGGCGACATTGAAGAGCATCACTTATTTTGCCCTGAATGGGAAAATCGAAGTGACCAAGATGATGACTGATGGAGGCAGTGACAAGGAGAAGGGCCTTTGATGACCACGCCTGTGTGGATCAGATTGTCACTCAGAAATGCCGTGCCAGCAGTGGTCACAGACTGTGAAGGAAGACAGCCGATGCTTTACCCACCCCCAGAGCTGGCTTTGGTGGCAGTCGTGGTGGTGGGTATGGTGGCAGTGGGGATGGTCACGATGGATTTGGCAATGATAGTGCTTGTGGAGGAGGTGGCCCTGGTTACTGTGCAGGAAGCAGAGGCTGTGGACGTGGTGGACAGGGTTATGGGAACCAGGGCTGTAGCCATGGTTGGGAGTGGCAACTATGACAGCTATAACAATGGCAGACACAGCTTTGGTGGTGGTAGTGGAAGCAATGTCGGAGGCAGTGGAAGCTACAGTGATTTGGTCAGTTACAACAATCTTCACATTTTGGACCCATGAAGGGAAGAAACTTTGGAGGCAGAAGCTCTGGCTCCTAGGGTGGTGGCAGCCAATATTTTGCCAAACCATGAAATCAAGGTGGCTATGGTGGTTCTAGCAGCAGCAGTAGCTATGGCAATGGCAGAAGGCTTTTTCTTTTTTAAAAAATATTTATTTATTTATTTGCAAGTCAGAGTTACAGAGAGAGGAGAGGCAGAGAGAGAGAGAGAGAGAGGTCTTCCATCCGCTGGTTTACTCCCCAGATGGCCGCAACGGTGAGAACTGTGCTGATCCGAAGCCAGGAGCTTTGCTTCCCCTGGGTCTCCCATGCACGTGCAGGGGCCCAAGGACCTGAGTCATCTTCTACTGCTTTCCCAGGCTATAGCAGAGAGCTGGATTGGAAGTGGAGCAGCCAGGTCCCGAACCAGTGCCCATTTGGGATGCTGGCACTGCGGCTGGCTTTATCTGCTATGCCATAGCGCTGGTCCCAAAGAAGGATTTAATAGCTGCCTTGAAACAAAGCTTAGTGGGAGAGGAAAGACAGAGAAATGACGGGGAAGCTACAGGTTACAACAGATTTGTGAACTCATCCAACCACAGTGGTAGCAGGGCCCAGATGCCACAAAGAAGACATGCTTTAGATAATATTCATGTGTATGGCCATAAAAACTTGAGGACTATATTTGTGACTAATTGGATAGCAGGTTATTCTAGTTTCTCTTCTGTAGAAAGTGTAAAGCATTCCAACAAAGGATTTTAATGTAGTTTTTTCTCTTTTTTGCAACCATGCTGTTGATTGCTAAATCAACAATTTCTGGAAAGCTCCTAATCATGTGTCACAATGCTGAGTTACTACGTCTTTTTCACGAAGAACTAAGACTAGTAGCTCACACCCAGTGAAGCACTTTCTATGTGCTAACATTGCTTCGAGAGTCTTACATATATTAGTCAATTTAATCACCACCATAGATGCTATCACTGTTTCCATCTAAAAGAAGGCAAACAGGTGTGCAAATATGTTAATATCTTGCCCAAAGTCATTCAGAGAAAAAGTACCAGAATCAGGATTCAAGTCCAGGTGGTCTGTCACTAGCATCCAATCTGTGAACTGCTCAGCACCACCCAACCCCAAGAACCCAATCAATTGTTTTGGAGAATTTTCATTCTTGCCTGTTACTCCCTACCTCCAAATTAAATATTACTTTGCTTAATTAGTCATCTACTTTTATTTATACTTAACAACATATTTGTTCATAATTACTTATCTAGTATGCATTTCAGCCAAGATGTTTTTTCCTAATTTTTAGGTTAGAAAATGTTTGCTGTTGGTGGTTTCACTGAGTAGAGAATTGTGCTTACTCCTTTCTTAGCCTAGTGAAAAGATTTCCTGGACTCCGATCACCATGGCTGCTGAAAAATAAGTTTTAACTTTGACTATCACTTTGTAGGAAGACTGGTTTTTTTTCCCCTGGATACTTTGAAGACCTGCTTTTTGCCTTTTGTCATATAGTTTTTCTGTGATCTATCTGCTTCTGGGTTTCTTTTTCTACCCGAATTCCATTTCATTTCTTGTATTTGAGAATTGATGTCTAGAAATTTTCTGGAAAGCTCCTAATCATATGTCTTTTAAAACTGTCTCTTCTTTATTTTCTCAATTATTCTTTTTTGTATATCCAGTTAGAGAGATGCTAGATCTTCTTATTCTTATGCTAATACGCTTAATATATATTTTTTTAATTTGAAAGGCAAAGAGAGAGGAAGAAAAAGAGAGCAGGAAAGAGAGAGAGAGAAATTTTCCATCCACTGGTTTACTTCCCAAATGCCCACAACAACTAAGGGTCCAGGAACTCCATCTAGGTCTCCCACATAGGTGGCAGGGAGGCAAGTGCTTCAGTCACCATCTGCTGCCTTCCCAGGCACCTTGGCAGAAAGCTGGATAGAAACCAGCACGCCAACACAGGATGTGCGTTTTGCAAATGGCAGCTTAACTGGCTGCACCACAACTCCTGCTCCTCAACATCTTTTTATATTTTGCATCTCTGTGCTTTGACAAGGCATTCTGAATAGTCCCTTCAGTTCATTAATTTTTTTATTCAGCGGTGTCTAGTTTGCCCTTCAAACTTACTGATTTGTGACAATCTATTGTCAGTTATATGTCCTGCAAGCAGCGTCTTCCACTGTTTGCCTTCCATTTTTCATTTTCTGAATGGTGTCTTTGATAGACAGAAGTACTTAATTTTAATCCAGTAATATCATCAGCTGGGAGACACTGCCAAAGTTTGGAGATGATGGAGCCTTCGCTGTGAGTACAACATCCAGAATGATGAAGTACAGAACTCTGAAAATATCTTTCTGAAAAAACAAGAGCAACACTGGTCAAAACTATCAAAGTCAACTTTTTCAAAACTTTGGAAATTAAGTT